>NW_027279688.1:0-252500 GCF_046629955.1 Centroberyx affinis
ATTGAGAAAAGTGTGCGATCAGTGCATTGCTAGACCCAACTGTGCTTTTTTCCTCCCAAAGTGAGAGCCGACCTTATTCCAAGCCCTCCGACCTACAACTCCAAATATAATTACCTCAACTGGGAGGCCTACTACAACCACACCTACTACACCCGGATCCTGCCCCCCATACCTAAAGACTGTCCTTTGCCCATGGGAACTAAAGGTGAGAGTCTGTCCAGTGGCCTTTGACCTCAACATACTACTAAACACAAATGGACGACTAGGCTCCGGAGGCACTCATGACGTGGAGCTGACACGGTTCTGTCTCTCTGCAGGAAAACGTGTTCTCCCCGATCCCAAAGTGTTGGCTCAGCGTTGTTTTAGGAGGAGGAAATTTAGACCAGACCCCCAGGGAAGCAGTCTGATGTTTGCCTTCATGGCCCAGCACTTCATCCACCAGTTCTTCAAGACCAACTTTGGACTTGGACCGTCCTTTACCAGGGCTCTAGGACATGGGGTGAGATGGATAATGCAGTTCGGTGTACAACAGTAGCCTAAAACCAGAGTCTGATTCCAGCAGTAGACTGTAGAGAATTAAGAATCTGAAAAGACATGGAATCACTAGTCTCTTGCATAATTTGGTGATTGTAGATGGGTGTCATTTACTTGCTTTTACCTTAATTTACTTTACTGATGCACAGAAATGTACCTTTTTTTCCCCAAAACTGACTGTGTTTTTCTCTGGCCCACCCAGGTAGATGCTTCGAATATCTATGGAGATAATCTCATGCGACAGCTACAGCTCCGACTTCATAAAGACGGGAAGATGAAATATCAGGTGGACTGTCAAGCCAGCACATTTACATTTAGATTTTAGGCATGCATTGATAATCATTAATCCAGTTAATGATTAATTAGTCCATTGCCACTTCCAATGAGTGCAACAGTAGAATAGGCATAAAGAGTGATGCCAGAGGCCTAAGAATAATGTCAGATTTTACTTTTACACTCTCCTGCTTATAGACTGACTCCAGTTATTCTTGGAAATAAATCATATTGATTTGAAATCCCATAAATTCTCTTAGTATGGCATCAATGGGATTACAGAAGACAACTTTTTTAAATGCCAAGTAGCCATCAATTCATAACAGACTGTATAACAGACATTGGTAGATTATGTAGGAATGGAGAACCAAGCCAGTCTATTGAAGAGATTCAAATGACTTCCAACAAGCTAGCTTTGTTTTTAATGTTCGTTATCAGACATGCTACACACAAATTTATCTCCTGATATGTCACCTCCTACCGCAGCTAAGTTCTGGGAACGCTATCTTACACATTTTCCAGATGGTAGTGATAAAGCAAGACAATCTATTGGTTATGTCTATAGCTGCAGCAGAAGCACTGACAGCATGTTATCTTACTTTTAACTTGCTTCAAACTTCCTCAGACAATCTTTATCTAAAAGCCACTCTGCTTGTTGGTGTTTGTTTTGGGGTTTTTTTTTATTAAATGAGATCTGTAAGTAGCACTGAATTTCGCAACAAGTCACAACAAAGCGGACCCTGGCAAGACTTTATTGTGTTTACTGAATTTGAAAAAAGACAAAAAAAATAAAAAAATGCCACAGCATCTGAGGAAACACAAAACATTAAGTGAATGATTGATAAATATCTGTTGTATATCATAATCTCAACAAAACCTTCCGAATACTTCCCCCACATTTGAATAACTGTGTTTGTTCGTCCGCAGCTATTACATGGTGAGGTGTTCCCCCCTAGTTTAGTTGATGTCCCCGTGCCCATGAACTATTCTAAAGACACACCCATGGAGAAACGTCTGGCCCTCGGTCACGAGCTGTTTGGCGCTGAGCCGGGCCTCGCCATGTACTCCACCATATGGCTGAGGGAGCACAACCGAGTCTGTGACATCCTGAAGGCGGAGCATCCCACCTGGGACGACGAGCAGCTCTTCCAGACGACCAGACTCATCATCATTGGTGAGTGCTGGAGGAGGAGGATGTAGTTTTCTTTTGTTTTTAGCTTACATTTGTTTACAATTTCTTAGTAATGACTATCTGGGAGGCAATTCTGTAAATAAATGAACCGTTTAAACCTCTCAATGTCTAGAAGGGCTGGTTATAGTGATGTCAGATGATGGGCATTCAAATTAATTGTACCAGTAACCAGATGGCGAACAAAAAAATAAGAAACATGATTTAAAAAAGGTAATGCTTTTTTAATTATGCTACCAGTCAAAAGTTTGGACACACCTGATTGAATGTTCTGTGGTTTTCATTCTCTTAAAGCCATTTTGATCTAAAGGCTTATGCTTAAATGCTTGAAATGTGTTTCAAGCATTAAGATAAATATGAATAGTGAAGTCGATGCCTATGTATGAATTTCTTCACAAAGCCTTTGCCTTTCCATCAAGGCAAAGGGCGGCTACTTTAAAGAATCTAAAATATAAGATAGTTTTGATTTGGTCACTGCATAATTCCATTTGTGTTATTTCATAGTTTTGATATCTTTACTATTATTCTAAAATGTGAAAAATAGTAAAATAAAGAAAAATACATGTATTTTTCTCCAAACCTTTGACTGGTACTGTACTTACCCTCTACTTTCACTGAGTACTCATTGTTCTCATTCTGAATTTCATTAAATCTGTTTGACTGGATGTTATCTTCACACTCCTTTTAAAAGGTCAGTTTAGTGAGTGACATCAACTGATGACAGTGACAGTGATCAAACAGCCACGGAGTGAGCCATCTATGTTTTTTCCCCAGGGGAGATCATCCGCATCATAATCGAAGAGTACGTGCAGCAGCTTAGCGGCTATCTGCTGCATCTGAAGTTTGACCCGACCCTGCTCTTCGAAGAGCAGTTCCAGTACAGCAACCGCATCGCCCTGGAGTTCGCCCAGCTCTACCACTGGCACCCGCTCATGCCCGACAGCTTCCTCATCGACGGAGATGAAATCCACTATCCCCAGTTTCTTTTCAACACCTCAGTCCTCACAGAATACGGGGTGGAGAAAATGGTGGATGCCTTCTCTCGTCAGCCTGCGGGACAGGTAGTACTGTAGGCAAGAATCTGGTGTTAGTGGTATTGGCTACAATCTCGGTTCTGTGGTTTCTGTATCGTTTAAGGTTAGTTTAGTTTAAATGTACTGTGAAATGAAGAGACTAAACACACACAGATGGAGTTCGCCCTGTGCAAAGATAGGGGTGAGAATGAAAGTGAAACACACACAAGTACAAAATACAGCAGTAAGACAATAAAATAACACAAAGAAGGATCAGAAAACATGATAAAAAAGTAAAATATCAGAAAAATATATAAAAGAGGACATAAAATCAACAGTAAAACCACACCATGTCTTCAAAAATGTCTACAAAACACTATGGAATACTAATTTCTTCATTCAGTTGGCCTATATTACAATAAAGAAATAGATATATTATAGGAAGTGCTGTTGAGGAAGTTGAGGTTGGCCAGAGATACCGCATCTATGTTTTTCATTTATGTTTCATAGTATGTCTTTGATGGTACATCTCTCTCAGACCACAGTGAAGGTCAAACTGCTCACATGACATTTTTTCATTACCACAAACCACTTTGCTCTTGTTCCTTCCACATCAAAGTGAACTTACCCTTACAGTTCAGTCACGTCCTCTTTCCCCCTTCCATTTCCCTTACAATCAAATGAGAGAGATAGGCTGAGATGTCATCTTCCAGCAGCATCATATAACCTGGTGTTTGTCTAAGCCTCCTGGATGATAGTATTATTGAACAGTTGATCAGAATAACACTGGGACTAACTTTTTTCTGTCTCTCAGATCGGGGGTGGTAGAAATTCTCACCCAGTACTGCTAATGGTGACGGACATGGCCCTCAAAGCGTCCAGAGAAGTGCGTATTCAGCCCTACAATCAATACAGGAAGAAGTTTAACCTCAAGCCGTACACCTCTTTCTCTGAATTCACTGGTGAGCAGGACCGATCTTGTAAATATCATTTGCTTTTGTCAGAGCCGGGGGAGAATTCAAGGAGAAACTCACTTTGCATCCTCACCTGCAGACTTGTTAACTAACGTCTGACCCGTGCATGATGGGTGTTGGTGCAGTTAGCTCTGATAACATTTTTAACTTGACTTCAGGTCTGTTGCAATGAGTAGTGTGAAATTTCCTTCTCTTAGTGATGCTGCATGAACACTTAAAAACCACAGGAAGTCTTGTGTGTTGCACCAGACCATAGGACTCCTCAAGGTCCTCAGTTTTTCTTCTTCATTCTTCCTTTAAGGGACGGGTGGCTTACTCATTCTGCAACCTAGTTTAACATTTTAGGTTTTTCTCATAGGTGCTGCGTAAAGTGTCACTAGTCACTATTTTAGTAGTATTTAGTAGACCAGTTCTAAGTTTTGGTCTTCTCATGTTTGTCTTTTCCAAACAGATGACGAGGAGATGGCCAGAGATTTAGAGGAGTTCTACGGTGATATTGACGCCTTGGAGTTTTACCCCGGCCTGCTGCTGGAGAAGCCTCGCCCTAACGCCATATTTGGCGAGAGCGTGGTGGAGATGGGTGCTCCCTTCTCCCTGAAAGGCCTGATGGCAAACCCCATCTGCTCCCCTCTGTACTGGAAGCCCAGCACCTTTGGAGGAGAGACGGGCTTCAACATAATCAAAACGGCCACTCTGGAGAAGGTGGTGTGCCAAAACACCAAGTGGTGTCCGTACGTGAGCTTCCACGTTCCACGCAACGAGGAGGAGGCAAGACCAAGGAAACCATCCACCGAACTTTAATGATTGTTGGCCCGGGTGATCTGTGATTTTATTGATGATGTTGTAGGATTTATCACTATTCCCCTGTGAGATGACAGCATTTAAAATGGGATCCTAAACTATTATGACATAAATATTTGCTATTTCCTTGGTTGACAAAACAGCTATCATTGCAGCACACATTCACATTAATCTAATACTTGTTCAAATAAGAGGTTGATTGAATTGAAAACAAATTGTTGAGATTATTGATGGAGGTGGTGATGTAGCCTACTCTAAATGATTAACAACAAATTTGTCCCTCTTTAAAGGCCTATCTAGCAACATTTGACCCTTCCAGTGTGACAATGTAGGGCTAGTCATTCTTTAGTGTGAATGTCTACATGTTCATATCTAAACACTCTTTTTGTCTGCCCCATTATCTTTTGAAAAAAAAATGCTAAAATTGCTAATAAAGGCCATGTTTATTGATTACAGTGGGTACAGTTCTTTCAGTCATTCACACTGTGAACAAAACATTGCATCTGACTTATTGTCGATAAGTTTTAATCATCAGAATTTCCAGACGTGAGGATATATGTCAGATTTATGCTTGGCAACTCTGAAATATGAAATATTGTTGCCTATTTCCTCCTCTTAAATAAGTCCCTTCACATTGATAGTTATTTCCCATTACAGTATGCAAAAAATTATACTAAACATTTTGTAATAATGTTTTTTTTTTTCTTCCCACAAATGAATTTACAAAATAACCACCTTTGAAAATGAGGGTCAGAGGTCATGTCTGAGTTACAATACAAAATTTTCAGTGAGGATATTGATTAGTCAGTATTGTCTAGTGTCTGATGCGTATAGCCCCTCTTAACTTCCTTTGGTTTCAATAAAGATGTAACAGTCAGTAGCTTGATGCAAGAAAAACAACGGGTCTCCTCAACAGGCCGTGTACAGTCGCATAAATTGCAATGTTTTCTGACTAAGTACAGCATCTATCCTTGGCTGTAAAACTTCAAGGCTATACACCTCATTCACCTCATCATAACTTATTACATAATATGAATCAGAATAAACCAAGTGAGTAATGACTTCTACAGTACAAAAAAAGTAAACCCATGTGCACACAGACAGCAGGTTTTACCACACATCTACATTTTCTCTTCCATGTTTCAGTATTAAAATAAAGAATCGTACAACAGAAAGTAAGACTAGTACAAGCTACGCTTTAGACATCTATACTAAAGTCAAACGTGTTAGTATGTTGCTACATAACGGTAATTAATGTAACGAGTACAGGAGGTGATACAGAAAGTGCTGTACTAGAGCTATGAAAAACACATTTACAAAAAGACGTGGACAGTAATATCCTTCAGGTGAGTTCATCTCATAGCTTGTATTTTTTTGGTGAAGATTCTCTCTCAGATCATTTATACAAATTCACGAGACACATTTTCCTCACCACCAGAAGAGGTCAGAAAAAGCAGATGGTAAACAGTCACTAGGAGATGAGTTGTCCATCAGGTCGGTCATATCAGGATGTTTTGGATTTTTACTCTTGATGCTCTACTTACTCTGATGCATTCTGGCAGCTGATTGGTCATTCTCCTGACTGTTAGCCAATGGGGAACTGAACAGAGGTGTGGCCACCGAAGCGGTATTAGAAACGGAGTTAATGTGAGTGCTGGTAGCCACTGCCACCGCAGCAGTGGCTGCTGGGTAAAAATGGACATCCACGGCGACCGTAGTGAGCCCCAGGGAGACGTGGTGAGAGAGGAGGAGGGGGGGGTTCCCATGGGAGATGCTGAGGCTGTGGTGGACGGGTGTCGCGCACGGCTCGGCGGTCTGGAGGGTCAACGAGGAGCGCAGGCCCTCCTCGCGCCCGGGCGGCGGGGGGGAGGGGGAGGGCGAGCGGGAGGGCAGGGACGACGGAGGGGGCAGGGCGTCCTGGCACGGGCCGTGGTTGTCTCCCCCGCCGCTGGCCCAGTCCTCCACACACTGCAGCTGGATGCTGGGCTGGGACAGGCTGCAGCGCTTCTCCTCCTCCAGGGACGGATCGATCTGAAATAGGTGTGTGTGTGTGTGTGTGTGTGTGTGTGTGTGTGTGTCAGGGTCAGAAATTAACAATGGCACGGGGCAAAAGTTCATGAAATGCTTGTGAAATTAAAAACAAGGGGGTACCATCCTCTTATTTAAGGGCTGCCACCAGTTTCCAGCGATGGGAAAGAAGTTAAAACAAATCTTAGTGGTAGAAATTGAGTATTTGTTTGCCAATATGCAATACAAATTTATTATTTCATAGTTTAATACAGTTGCCCCCAAAAAGGACCAAAAGGCTTGATCAGATCATGGATCCAACAAATGCCCTCTGAAAAGCAAATGTATTTATTTAAATGTATTACCCTGGTGTGTGTTATTCTAAGTTATCTAACCTCTGTGTCAAGAATGGGCTCCGGATAGGTCTCCACAGTGACAGAGTGGTCATCCAGGGTGGGTTGGGTGTCCTCTTGGAGGTCCTCAGACGTGGGCTCCATCTGCACGGTGACCAGGCTGGGGCCCGGCGGTCTGGCACGGGTGTCTGACGTGTTGGGGCTCTGCTCGATCACCGCCACACAGTCATCGTCTTCAAAAGCTCTGGACGAGACGCACAGCAGTTCGTGGTTTAATGAGTCATTTACACAGTGGTAAAAAAAAAACTATTGCATAGCCTCGTAATAATTCACATGATCACAAACCTTCCCCCAATCTGTATGCACTTGTTTTTAACTGTTAATTCATCCCTTACTGTTAAGTCAGGTCCTTTTTGTTGTTTTGTCTGGCTTTGTTTTGTTTTATCCTTGTAATCTCGACATCATTGTAAATGAGGGCCACCCTCAATGATTTCTTCGAGAAATAAATAAAGGTTGAATTGAATTGAATTATTTTATGTGTAATACAGTATTCACCTGTTTTCATATGTTCTCCCTGTGGCTCGGCGTTCAGCGTGTCGTATGGGGACGCCTAGGTTCCTCTGAGCTGTGGAGAACATGTAATAGCTTTAAGAACAATTTGCAGGACTTCACCGTTTTAACGGTTGTGTGAGTTGAGTGTAAAATAGGTGTGCTATATTTTATATTAAAAAAGCAAACTATCAAAACAAAAACAAAAAAAATACATGAAGAGAATTACCAAAGAAAGAAATGGAAAGAAATATACATGCACAGGTGAGGTAAAAAGCCCAAGATGAGTTTCAAACAATATCAATACCTCAACAAGGTTATACTAATTAAGTTGCAAACATTGAAAGTTCATTAATAATGAGAATACAATTACTGAAATGTAGTTGACCTGCTCGGCTTGTAGGCGCAGGCTCGTTCTTCTGGACCAGTGAATAGAAGGCCATGGTGATGAAGATGAAGGCCAGAGAAACACCCACTCCCACCACAATGGGGATGTCATGTTTCTCAAGCACTGGCAGCCAAGACGGAGACTGCTGTGTCACTCTGGCATGCACGAGATAAACAAATATACACAAGTGAAATCTTGTCGATCTATTGCGCTAAAGGCAATGAAAAGTCCTGGTTGAAAATGATTGGAAGGGTTTTCTGACCATGTGAAACACTCACACAAAACAGTGTTTGGTCTTAAAAACATCCTTCACCTCAGTATCTTTTTATTTCACCTACCTGGGGGCATTGCTGGTCATAGGGGACAGGGAGGTGTTCCTCTTCAGCCACTCCGTGAGCTCGGTGTCATTGGCAGACTTGGCCGACTGCGCTGGGTGAGCCTGCTGGCTAGCGTTTGGATGCACCTGATCTGACGTGGTGACCTGACGGACAACTGGAACCTCAGGGTCTGAAGTAGACGGGCTGGAGCGCTGATCAGGAGGGCGGATGGTCGAGACAGAGGGTTGGAGCTGAAGAGGGGTTCTCGGTTGGATTTCGGGTGGAAGAGCCTCTGTTTGTGGTGGTGGAGGTGGCGTGTGGAGTGGTTGAAGTTGGGTTGGAGGTGATTGAGGAAGCGGAGATATGGTTAAAGGTGGTTGAGGCTGTGTTGGGGAAGGATGATCCTGAATCTGGGACTGTTGAGGCTTGGTTAGTGGAGACTGACTTTGGTGTGGAGGAGGTTGAGGTTGTGTGGAAGGTGGATGATGAGGTGAAGGTGAATGAAGATGGGACAGGGGAAAAGGACTTTGGGTAAAGGGTTGTTGAGGATGAGTTTGAGATATTTGTGAGAGGGTTGATGAAGGCTGGCGACTGGTGTTTTGATCTAGGAGTTGGTCTTGGTATTGTTGCAGCTTGGTTTGTGAAGGCTGGGTTGGGGATGGCTCATGGTGGGATTGGGAAAAAGGACTTTTGGTGAAGGGTTGTTGAGGATGAGTTTGAGAAAGTTGCAGCTCAGCTAGCGAAGATGAAGACAAGGTGACCGAATCTGAATGATGGAGCTCAGCTTGGGTTACAGGACTCTGTGTGTGAGTCAGAGAGTATGGAGCCTGCTTGGGAAAGCCAGAGGGTCTAGTCAGTGAAAGCTTTGATGGTAACGGAGGCAATGCTGTCTCAGTGAGAGGAACTATGATTTCACTGGGTGGAGACACAGCGAGGACGTCAGAGATTTGGGATTCATGCTTTACAGATTGCGTCAGCGGTTCAGCGAATTGATGCTGGAATTGTGTACGCGATGACATTTTTGTCAAATGGGATAGACTTTGGGAGAGCAGATACTGGATGCTAGTAACCAGAAGCTGATTGCTGACCACTGGTGGTTGACTGTGTGCTATTGGTGGTTCAGTATTTGAGATTAAATGAGGAGCACTGGTCACTGGCGGCTGTGTGAGGAGTTCTACTGACTGGAAGTTCAGATAAGGAGGAGGTGGCAACATAGGAGGCTGCATCTGTGTGAGTATGGGCTGGGTCGGATTGGTTGTGGGCTGATTCGGTGGCTGTTGTGAAGAGTGAGGGACCGGTGACTCTGGTGGCTTCTTTAGCCCAACCATGGTTCCCCTTGGAGATGTAGAAAAAGATGTGATAGTGATAGGCCTTTTTGTGGTAGGATTGCAATGTGATCCAGGGCCTGGAAATAGAGAAAAAATCATCAATTAATGCACTGTCTCAATTTAATACCCATTTAATTTGTGATTCAAGTACATACACATGGTCTCCTTGTGTTGGGTCTGTACATGTGGATAATGGGTTGCCCCAGATTCACTCGATTGGGAAATTTCCCACTCTTCATCAGTGTTGGTTCTCTACAAAATATGAAAATGGAGGCTCTCAGTTTTTCAGAACACAACGGCAGGTAGGAGCAAACCTTGTAAAGAAAGATGACACAATCAGAACGGCACCCAAAATGATCCACAAAACAGGTAATGAGCAGGTACTGAGCCACAACTATCAGAGGAATGACGTCATTTGATCAATGTTGCATTTCTACCCACTGACAATGGCAAGTCACCACATAAGCTATAGCAGAGACTTTCACAACATCCTTACTCACGGCAGACAAAATCAGCCTTGTCTGCTTGCCTCTATCAGCTGGGTGATCTTCAGCTTAGGATAGAGGAGATAACGGTCAGCATGAGGGAAAACTTGCGTGTGTGCTGTCAAGTGTTATGATGAATACTTGTGTGTGTGTATGTGCATGTATGTGTGTGTGATTGTGTGTGTGTGTGTGTGCGTGCGTGTGTGTGCAGGTATCATGACCATCTCTGGAAGTAACACAAGGCCTCACAAGTAGGCTTTTTGCAAAACTTGAAAATATGTGTGCATTGCATTCCCCATACAATGATAGCATGCCACACACATACACACACACACACACACACACACACACACACACACATACAAACACATACACACACATGCATGTTCACACGCACACCCACACACACACACACACACACACACACACACACACACACACACACACTCACTCTGAATACACTGTGATAGGACAACATGTGTGTATGTTTATTATTAATTTGGTACTCTGCCATTAAAGAGGATGGATGGTTAAACAGTGACTAGATACTAACGTACCAGTGATAGTGAGGGTGGTTTGTCTCTGTTGTCTTCCTGCTCGGTTCTCAGCAGTACAGTAGTAGTCACCTGCGTCGGCCCGCTGCACATTGGTAATATGTAGAGCCCCATCGTCTACACAGGCAGAAAGATCACAAAGAATATAGTACAGACAAGAGGTTTGTATGCACATCCAGTCTAAGTGCTGGGCAGATTGGAGTTTTAGTTACACAAACATTTCTCAGTAGTGTTGCCGACTCTTTTCCTAGGAAATTAAGTATTGGCTGCTCAAAAAGTCGATAGAAGTTGCCAGATGACACCAGTGCTAATTTGCATATCAATACACTTGCCACAGTCCCCGCTTTTTGTTTATGAGAAGAGCTGTGATCATCAGACATCTTTGGTTAGATAAGGAAAGAAACGGAAATCAACATCAGTTGTTTAGATTTGACACAAAGTTGCCAAGTCGGCAACAGTGTTTGTCAGAAGCAGAGCTGCTCTGGAGGCAGAAATGATTTAGACCTCAATGGGCGGAGCCACAGGACCACAGTTTTCAGAGCACAGGTTAGCTAACTGGCAAACTTTAATGGCAAAAAGGGAACTCTGGTCAAAATTCAAATAAAAAATATGCCAATGGCTTCTTTTTTTCATTCATTAGAGGCTATTAGCTAGTTAGCTAGTTACACAGTAAATATAGGGTATTAAGGCTCGTTTGAACTTGGAAGGCTAACTAGTTAACCTACTATAGATTACTTAGTATGGTTAGATTGGCTATTTTCAGTCAGTAGCAAGAGTACTAGGCTTCATAATATTAGCTTCCTCCTCTCTTATCTCTTGCCTTTCACTGGGGTATTGAGGTTTAACTCAACCAATGAGATTATTTCTGCCTCCAGAGCAGCTCTGCCTCTGAGAGATGTTTGTATAACCACAATTTTAATCTGCAGATACTGGGCCGATGTATGAATCATCAGAAGGTTGATAAAACACCATTAGTTGCCTTTTCATCATTTATTGATCTCACAATCTCACAGACAATGTTTTGATACAGCAAAACCTCTGTCACTGTTACTGGAAGACATTATCAACTGAACTTTAAATTATGACGCTGACTTATGTTGCTAGAAAGATTTGTATCATTTAATCAGGGATAGAAATAAAAAGACTATAAAGACAGCACCAGTGTTGTCTATCAAAAAGCACAATCACACCATTTCTTCCTCAGGAAATTGAGAAATTGAGATAATTTGTTGAGATAATTTGATAATTAATGTCACTACAAATGTCTTGTATACCCTCTACCTACACATGCTGGCTGGTGTTGTTTTTTGATGGTGTAGCATGTTGGCAAGGCAGCTTTACTAGAGAAGGCAAAACAAAGTCAGAAAGCTGCCTCCAGACTCCCTGGAGATTGTGAGAAATTGCATGATAAATAGGGAAACCATACACTAACATGGACAATATGGTCCAACAACTATAACGTGTATTCAGGGACTGTCAAAGTGTTTTCCGTAATCGCCTTGTTCTGCCCTGCTGCATACCTTTAATTTCCCTTACAGGATCAATAGAGTAAGTAACAGTAAAATGGGTCCCATCGTGTTCTGAAGGACTCACCGTCTATGTGTGTGTCGTCATTGGGGCCGATGGAGGTGTGTGTGTCCGCCCCGCCTCTGGTCCAGGTGTATGTGATGGGGAGAATCCCTATAGCTCTGCACGGCAGGACCGCCGAAGCTCCCGTCCTGCTGCTCACCTGCCGCACGAAGGACACTATGATGGGACTCACTGGGAGAAGGGAAGAAAGGTGGAGACACAGAGAGTTCCAACTTATATTTTCCACATCATTTCTCAACACACAGGATATGACTCACATATCAGGAGATCAAGACTAATGTCATGTAACTGTCATGCTTCGGACCAAGGCTGTAGTATTCAAGTCTAGGTCTTGGTCTTGAGTCCAGTCTCGAAAACACTTTTTTGACATCTTGGGCTTGTCTCGGTCTTGCATCTGTTTTTGACTTGGACTTACCTTGGTCTCGGCCACGATTGGATATTGATTCAACTTTTTCTTTGTCTATCTAAAAGTGTAAAAAATGGGTCATTTTATTGATGTTTGTTTTATTTTCTCCCCAGCAGTATATACAACTTAAGGGATTTCACCTCTAGAAACCCTTCTATGCATTGATTAGTTGGATGCTGAAGGGTTTAATGCAGAGCAGATTTCAGATAGGTGTACTATACATTTCTGTTCATCCTTAAGAAACGTTTTAGTCAATATTTTTGCATTTGGAACAAAATTTACACCATTTACTGCTATTTTGGTCTTGGTCTTGAATAGGACTCAATTTGCTCTGGTCTCGGTCTTGACTTGGTCTCGATCCTCTTTGGACCTGGTCTTGACTTGACTCTGACTTGAGACTACAGCCCCGCCGCTGAGACATATTTTGATGCTTTTGAATTGACCCAGCGTGAGTTCCTCAGTGGTATTTGCACAGTGGTAAATAAGGTCGCAAGCTGTTAGCGCATCACTGATGTGAGAAAGCTGATGTGAGAGTTACCAGCGACTCTTAGCGTGGTTGTGCTGCGGTCTCGGCCCAGAGTGTTGGAGGCTTCACACGTGTACGCCCCATCGTCGTAGCTCCTGACTGACAAGATGTGAAGGGTGGCGTTTCTCACTCTGTATGAGAAAGACGCAAACGGTCACATGCTACTGTAAGATGATCAGAATCAGAATCAGAATACTACTAATATCAGAAATACTGATATTGATCCCCGAGGGGAAATTGGGTTACGTTGCAGTTGCTCACATTCTAGAAGAGAAATATATATAAGCATAGAGAAATTATAAGAAAAATATAAATAAGAAAATAAGAAATATGTAAAATATGTGCATTATACTATAATATATAACAATAATAATGATAATATAGAAATAAGAGAAATAAGAATTATGTCCAAATATGTGCATCATACTACAATATATACAACAGTGTAAATAATTAAATAAATAATAACTGCACAGTTGAATTATTGCACAAAATTATTACTAGAATCAGTATTGCACAGTTTAAAATATAAATTATAAATTATGGGGTTATGAAACTGCTGACAGGGGTGAAATAAGTCTAAGAGCCAGTCTATTGACTGACACTCTGAGTTGAAAAATGTCGTTACAGCAGTGCTTCCTGTGGTTTTGCTAGTGTGCCAAAAGGTTACAAGGCGGAAAATATTCTAATGCCTTAAGTGTAATCCCATTGGTTATTACTTCAACTTTTCCTGTACCGTTCACTGGGTAGAGAATTGCACTGCTAGGTTTAGGGGGCACTAATGCTGAAAATGCATGCACAGTACTGTAAGGAGCACTGGATAAAACCTTCCATTAAATTATATAATGTAAGTTACAATTAATATGTTGCACAACTCTGGTGTTGCATAAATTATGGTTCTATCACTAGGATGCAGAAAACAACTTGCATTACTTGCATGATTTAACATTTATGTTAAAGTATTGTCATTCCTTTTGTATAAAGATGCAACACGTAAACTCTTCAGAAAGTCACCATTTAATTTCATATATATATATATTAGATGAGAACATACCCCATAGTAATCTTGCCCCCAGTCTGCATGGAGTGGCCCTTCTTGAGCCAGCTGATGGACGGTGGAGGGTGGCCCCGCGCCTGACACTCCAGCAGCACCCGGGCGCCCACCGGCACCGTCACCGCCTGGGGCCACAGCCTCACTGACGGAGGGGCTGGCAGGGAGGGGGAAGGATGAGGAGGACTGTTAAAGGCTGATTAGGCTTCGACTGATTTATGACACAAAACAGATGCAACCATTTTCGCTCCATCACCAAGAATTGTTTGAAAAGTTTTGCTTGGTAGCTGGTTTAAAGACAGTTTTTGTTACAGTGTACTTATGTGTTTCTACTGTATAATATTCAATAAAGAATTGCCTGCCGTATTATGATGATGCAGGATGGCTATGATGAGAAGGGACAGACTGATTAAGCAATATACAGTTTGATTGATCTATGACACGATATGGCAGGTCTGTCGTAACGGCATACCCAGCACAGTTAGGGTGACTCTTCTAGAGGTGACAGATCTGTGAAGGTGGGTGCTGGAGGCCCTGCAGAAGTAGGTCCCGCTGTCGGACTCCTGGACACTGGGGAGGCAAGAACAATGTAGACAAAACTTTGAGAGACACACACACACACACACACACTCTTAGAAAGGTTTTGTCAGAAAGCCAACAGAAACTTTTATGGTGTTTTTTTCTGTCTATGACCATGAATTACTGACATGTTGCAATGCCCTTTCAACACACTTGGTCCCAGGTTCACAAAACATTGCTGATTCAAGGTTTTTGCAGGACACTGATGATGTGTACTTTTATGCTTATGTACACACATGCATGTGCTCAAATACACACACACACTAATGATTTGTACTTTTAAACATAGTACTTTTAAACATGTGTGCTTGTCCACATGTGCTCAAAGACACAAACACACACATGCACAAAACAAACACATAAACTGACACTTACTTTTATGCATATTTACACACATGCATGTGCTCAAATACACACAAACACACATACATATACATACAAACACACACACACACCTGTGGAAGAAGAGGTCTCCACTGGGCGTCACAGTAAAGTGACCTCTGGGAATGAGAAGTCGGTTGTTTTTGAACCAGGAGACGTGAGCCGAGGGTCTGCTGTGGGGCGGCCGGCAGGTTACAGTGGCGTTCTCTCCTCTCTTCACCGTCAGGTTGGTTGGCTGCTGGACAAAACTCCAACCCATTACTGGAAAGAGAGCAGGGTGTCATTGAAGTGTATATTTGCAGGTTTGTGTCCCTGTGTGCGTTTCACAGTTCCCCATTTCACTGAGCTGCAGCAGTCAAGAGCTGTGACTAAACCTGCAGACAGACAAATATGCTGAATCAGTAAACAAAGACTCCATTCGCTAGTATCATGCCCATTCAAACTGAGGGAGCTGTGCCCCCTCGAACATTTGACATGTAACATCTGTAGTATTTAGTTATGATAGTTGTGTCATAGATTAGAACTTGGTAAACACCTCTCCCCCCTCCTCATGTTTTTAGCTCCCTCCACAAGATACATTGTTGTGCTTAAAAATGCAGCTAATGCCAAGCCAATAAGTCCCTTTTGTATGTGATTTTATTATCTATATTGTCTTCTGATTCACATCATGGACATATTTGTGAGAATTTGCACCCCTTAATGGTAGAAAGAGTGACAGGCCAATGGAAAAATCACTTCCAACATATATATCCCACAAATATCTTTTTCAGTAAAGCAAAAGAGAAAAATGCATGCAGAGTGACGCTAGGCAGATGGAAGAGGGACAGCAGCAACATCCTCTTTGCAACAGGGTTTATGGGAAATGTGGTCTTCATTTTGATATAAATACTAGCACAAACAACTACCACAAGCAACAGACAGAGGCTTGTCTTGACCATGAACTCATTTGTTTAGGATAATTGACTGTAGTTGTTGGCATACAGTACCAGCTGGAAGCAGGAAGGCTGACTGAGACTTGACTGTCTCTCTCTGGTTGGACGCTTCACAGTGATAGGAGCCCTCGTCCTCCTTGGACACATTCCTATGGGACAAGGCCAGAAATTACACTTTTATCTCTGCCTGAGAGGACACTAAAAACACAATACAAGAGCATCAAAGACTTCAGTAGAGTGTGGAGCGACCATTACAGCACACAAGACACATCTAAACATCATGTAATTTATGTGAAATATTGCTGAACAAACTCAGGAATCTTACAAATAGAATATGTTACTGTTATTAGCCTGTATAGATGAAATGAAACACATATAGTGCATCTTTTTGAAACACATCTAAAGCGTTTCATGGTCTAACCAAAAGAAATAAGCAGAAATAGAAGTAATTTTGCTTTAGTGCACACCTCTCAGCTCATCATATAAAAATGGCAATAAACAATAAAGAACAAATGTTCCTTTTTTCTGTCCAGTGTTGGACCTGAATACGAGCAGCTGTCCATTGTCCTGGAGGCTGAATGAGGCGGAGCAGTTGGTCAGGAGGCAGCCGTCTTTGAACCAGTGCACCATGGGAACAGGGAAGCCGCGAACGGCGCAGCGCATGAAGGCCTCCGTCCCCATGGCGACAGTGATGTTGTCAGGGCCCTCAGTGATCTGCAGCCTTCTAGGGACTCCTGCAAGAGAGATGGGGAAAACACACAGGCTGAGTCCCAACACTTTAACAAGTCATTTAATCTAGTATTGAGTCTTGAAATCTTATTTTTCATTAAAGTGAAAAAAAAAATCTGCCAATCTGCTAATTTCACTTTCTTACAGAAAAAAGGTAGAATTATCTCACTCAGTTGGTTTAAGAAAAATAAGATTTTTAGACTGAATTTGACTTGTAAAATGTGTATTTTTGTGGTGACCTTATATGCTCATGAATGAATGATTGTGATAGACTGTGACGGCCACCTGCACTACAGCTGTCAGATACACCAGTTAGCCCCCTGCAGGTATAAATTGATCAGGATAAACAAGCAAGAGACTAAAGGAAAACTTGTGGATTGACTCACCCAGCACAGTTAATTTAGTTGGCTTGCTCTCCCGGCTGATGTTCAATAAAGGATTGTGTGCGACACAAACGTATATCCCATCATCCTCTAGTGTCACGTTGGAAAGATGGAGAGTGCCGGAGGTCTTCTTCTGGTTACCGCCTCCATACTGACCCTGAACAGGAAAACACAGTAGTTATTATTTGTGAAGTGAGAATGCTTACAGACGTGTATAAACACACACATTCACACACTTACATCCATTTATGCATATTTTCATCCAAAGTGCCTTATGATACCATGAGTGTGCACATTCCCTCACCATGGCAGCAATGTTCCATACACATACATACACACACACACACACACACACACACACTAGAAATATCAGGCCAACATTGGCCCTTTATTAAAAATCAGGTATCAGCCATCATGTCGTCCACCACCTATATGATGGAGGTTCCTCCCTGACCACAGCTACATAAAAACAGTCAATAAAACCTGTAATTAAATGTATTTTCTTTGCACGTTATTTTCATTTCAGTGTTTACACATTTTAAGGTTGCAGCAGAGAGTGTGAGTGTTAAATGATGCTCTAAATGCTGTTTCAGAGGCTTTTCCACCCTGTCAGGGATACAATTCTGTGGTAAATCCTTGATATTTTTTGGCGTGAAAATGGTCAAATTCAAAAATATCAGCACAATCCAAAAATATCTGTATCAGGTATGGGCCTTCAAAAACCCATATCGGTCAAACACACACACACACACACACACACACACACACACACTGCTTACCTGAATCTGTCTACCTGTTGTGACCGGGGTCCCATCTCTGAGCCAGGTGATGTGTGCTGGCGGTGAGCTTTCCCCTGACACACACTGGAGGAAAACCCCCTGCCCCTCCCTGACTGTCTGGGCCTGGGGACTAAAGAAAACATCCTCCAAACCTAAAAGAAATTATAAAGAAGCTGAAAAAAAAAATACTTTCAAGTGCATCTCCAAATGGATTCAACACTTGAAAGTATTTATTTTACTATAATTACTATGGGGGCATGACTGATAATGTAGGCCTAATAACTGCCAGATTACATTATCAAGTTATTGCATTATAACTGCCAGATAATGTAATGACTTGTCATGTTATTACATTATCTGGCAGTTGTTACATTAGTTTCTACATGCTAAAGGTCACAAACCAGCTTTTTCCACTTGTACAACACTGCTGATGCGCTCGGATCCAGCGCCGGCGCTGCAGACGTATTTCCCCAGGTGTCTCTCTCTCAGCCGGGGGAAAACCAGAGAGCCGTCGGCCAGCTGGTGGATGTCCGGATCTACTAGAAAACCTCCTTGGTCCACGGGCTGTCCGCTGGCTCTGTCCCACCGCACCGACAGCGCCCTCTGCTGCCGGGAGTCGTACACTGCGCAGCGCAGAGCCAGAGGAGCTCCCAGCTCCGCCAGCCCATCCTCCGGCTGGGTGGAGAACACTGCATGAGGAGAGGAAAAGGTGTCACACGTCTGGACTGCGAAGGGGACGCTTATGCTTAACCTGAATGTTGCTGGGACTACTTGTCTGTTAAGAAAATGCAGCCATTCAATACACTCTGGTGGGTCTTGGGTCTGGTGGGGACTAAGATAGACTATTCCCCTGATGTCACATGCATTTTCTACCAGTATGGTGCTTTACACACAGCTTTAGACACAGCTCATTGGCTGTGGCTGTCATTTGATTATAATAACCTGTTAATTTATTACAATCACCTGCTATTTTACTACCAAGATGGCCATGTGGTGATGTAACAGAATGCTATGAATTGGAAAGAGCTGATTGACAGCACAAAACTGATTAATGCATTATGTTAAACTACATATTTGAAATCTTTACTGTTTTGTTTATTTCAGCCATTGTTCCTATATGGGGTATTATCCTTGAATATTATTTTATTTTTAACTTTTGTTTTTAATTCAAGAACAATAACTGTACAGTATCACATAAACATTAGAATAATATAATAATAGCAATAATATAATATAATAATATAATAATAATAATAATAATAGTAACCTTATTTATAAAGAATAGATAAAGATCAGCTACATTTTATCAAAAGTCTCAAAAGATCTTGAGGATCATTTGAAAATGTCAATATTATGCATTTTCATGAAGCAAATGACATCATATCACATTAATTTGTCGAACTGCATTGGTCCTAAGAATATCCATTTTGTCTCAGCAGAATATCTCATTGTGCCGACGATTAAATGCCTGGTTTTTCCCAAACACGTGATCCATCTCAGTTGCATCAAACTTCAATCAGATCACACCTTTCAGAGCTCCATGGAAATTCACGTTGCTAGGTTACTGATGAAGCTGGGCTAGTTTTTTTTTTTTTAAGCACTTGTCACATTATACATGGGGTATGGAAATTAGCATGGGCTCAATACTAACAAGAGACAATCAATGACATAAGAATTATTTGCCATGGATGTCTAGTCATATTCAGTAGGCCTTGGCTTGCAAATTATATGACGAGAGAAACATGCCTGCACAAACTGATTTTGCAAGGAGGGGAGGATTCATTTGCAGTGGACGTAGATTCTTATTTTGCTTTCTTCTATCCACATTATCCTTTTTCAGTGCAATGCCTAGTGTTTTCAATTGAGTTTATCACAATAGAATACTATTCTGCCATAAAATGCCATGACACACTGCTAACATCATGCATTTGTAACAGACTAGGTAAGAACAAGGATCTTCAAACATCTCCCAGCTGGCCCAGGAAAGAGGAATCCTTTTGGCCGAGGAGGGACACTTAGTCAGGGATTGCTCAGCGACACACTGAGTTTTGGCTTCACTCACCCAGTTCGGATGAGACTGGCTGGACAGAGAACAAGCCGGAGAGGATGAGCAGGCAGAGGTGGGAAGTCATCAGCGGGGGAGACCAGATGGAGACGGAGCCGTGCATCCTACTGCAGCGCTCCCTGGGAGGCGTGAGGAGACGCCCAGACAGCTTCATCCATGGTACCAGCTGGGAACATCTGGGCACACACATAAAGTCCAGCAGAATTTAAAACATAAATTTGGTGGTTTTCAACTTAAACTCTTTTTATCCCATAATTTTCGATCATACCATTCGATTCTGACCAAAATTGCTTTATGATTACTCTTTACGTCTCTCCAAAAATCAACCCCAATAGCACCCAAACCATGACTTTTTTCCACATATTGATACTCACACTTTATCTTACAACTATCACTATTTAAGGCAGTCGCAGCCGGCCGGCAAAGAGTAAGCAAGGAAGTGCTGAAGCAGTGGCCAAGGTAGCATCATAACTGTACGAGATACACCTGACTTTAGATCATTTTAATTTCCATCTTTTTACTGACATGTCTCCTCACAAAACGAGTGTCAGTATGTTGAAAAAGGCATGCTTTAGGTGTTTTTGATGTTGATTTTTGGAGCATCCATTGGCCTTATACAACTGTACTGGAGAGCCACTCCCATGCATTAAAACATTAGTAGCTCTATAGTAAAGCAATTGAGGAGATTTCGGTCAGAACTGATTGGTATAATGGAAAAAAGATGGGAAAATAGGGTCCAGGTTGGAGTTATGCTTTCATTTTTCTCTGATGCACTCACTCCATCATTACCACATCTTATAACACAGTCATGTCACTATTCAAATTAGATAGGTGTGCATATGCATTTTTGCACTACAACAATGCTGCAGATGCTCTGTGAAAAGATTCATTTTTGATCAGTTCCCAGCAAATATGCTCAGCAGATGAATTTAACATTTGGTCTTTCTCTCTATCTCTCTCTCTCTTTTGCTCTCCATGCCTCCCCCCCTGTCTCTCTCTCTCCCTCCCTGCTTCATTCCTATTTTGGTTGTGATTCTGTGGCACCGCAGCAATCGCAGCTCAGCTTTGTCCTCTTTAGTCCCTTGAATGGGGCCAGCCACTTTATAGAGCTCACGCTGTGGCCCTCCACTCAATGAAAGTGACATGAAAAGAGCCTGCGGAGCTTTGTACTGTGAAGATCAGTTATCGGTCCCTGGAAGGAAAGCTAGCCGTCTGATCATATAGGCTTTCATGATCCTCAATATGGCCATGTAAGGACAGATCCCTCATTGTCTGAACGTGGCACACTTTTTGCTCATGCAATCCTGAATTTGTGCAAGTAAATATCACAGGACTGAAGGGAGATTATCTAAGGGAAACATACCCAAGGTATAGTTTTGATCTCAAGAAGCTCATTGATCTGAGAAAATGTATGATGAAAGGGTTGACTAAAATCGAATGTAAAATAACGATGAAGGTGAGAGGGTTTGGTTTGCATTGTAAGGATGTGGACATTTTACAGAGAGACCAGAGAATAGTATAAAGAGATATTTTGTATGAAATGATAGTGTGATATTTTAGGATTTGCGATTCAGCATGTGTATTCAGTCAAGACAAATATAGTCACTGAATGATGTAGTCACCTCACCTCAGATTTCATCACTACTCATTTGCATGGTTATGGTGTATTGTAAGGGGATAAAGCTTTAGTGAAATCGGCAAACTTAGGCACTCCAAAGTATTATTTGTGCAAAAGAACACGGTGGAAACGGTGAAATCAAACAACCACCAGTTATAACATGATGATATAGCTGCAGCAGCATCAGTCCTTGTAGTAATATTAACAGAAATCTCTACATTAGACATCAGTACATTAGAAATAACTGCTGGACTACATGCATCGAGGAAGTGCTTGATCATCTACTTCTGAGCGGTGACTCATCTGGCCTGGTGGCTGGGCATACTAACAGAATGCTAAGAGTCTGGGGGTGTGTATTTGCTTGTGGCTCACAACAGACCATTTACACTGTTTATCATGTCATTAAGATGTTTGTTTTTAAACCACACGATCACTTGGATGCTCCTTCTTTCAATACAGTTTCTGCTAATTCCACCAAAGGTGTTCTGACTCAGATGGTGGATGATGACTTATTTTTTTCCACAAGTTTGATATATATAAATATATATATATATATAAATGTGATTTGCCCATAATTAATGAGTTACAAAATTGTAATGTTTTTTTTCGCCTGATGATTAAATAACTGCTTGTTGTTTGTTCCTTAGTATGGTAATTTGTTTTCTTTTTAAATCTCGCCCAAGGCTATTCTGTGACAAAATGTGCCTCCTTCTGTCTCCTTCCTTCCTCTTCTCCTTCTCCTTCTCCCCCTTCTTCTCATCATCATGATGAAGATCATCCCCAGTCCCAGCAACATTAACACGGCACCAAAAGTGACAGAAGCATTCTAAAATGCATGCATGAATCAAACAGGTATGCAAAAGGGAATACAAATTCAATGCTTGTTCAAATTCAGTGCATGTTGTGCAGCAACGGTGCCCTCAGCAACTGGACCAGGGCTAAACATTTGCATATGATTGAATGTGGAGCACATTACCACTAGGAACACACAGCGCATTCAAACACATACGCTATGTTTCAGTGATCTACAGTTTAAGGAAATGTAAAGATGAAAAACTACATGCAACACTAAATACACTCAAAAATTAACTCTAACAAGTGGGAAAATACATGCTTGAAATTTTTGCAAGATGTTCATGATGCAAAGCATTCTTTCTCCCATATCAGTGTCACTGAAAGAAGATCAGTGTAGGTAAGATACAGCAGAGAGTAACGATACTTACTGTTTGTGTTTCTGTGTTGGTTTGCAGTAAGCCCATTCGCCTTCGGTCTCTGTCTGTAGCTGTGCAGAACCTCTGTTGCTGCTGATGCATATGCTTAGCTTTCAGCTGGGTGAGAACAACAAGCAACTGCCGCTTACATGTGGTGGACACACACACACACACACACACACACACACACACACACACATCATGCTCACTCATAGTGAGCGGCTGCAATGAAGCACAAAACCATTAATGTGAAGTGTGTAGCCATCATTTAGACACAGTGAATAGAAAAGCAAAAATGATCTATTACACAAACACTCTCCTCACAAAATACACTAATATAATCAAAAAGTAATGCCAAGTGTCTATTGTTGCAAATAAGGAAGCATGAACTTGGGAAATATGGAAGAAAGAGCTTTTCAATTAATTTATATTAGTTGGAATATTGTTTATCCACCATGATCATTTTTTTAAATAACTGTTACACATTACATACCATATACACAATAATGTGAATTGCTATTGATGCACTTTTGCACTTCTGAATATGTTTCTGTACATAATGTTACTTCCATATGTAAATCTGGGAATGTGAATGACATTGATGACACACTCAGTGAAAAGCTAGTGATGCACATTTTCACATCTGCAATGGAAATCTGATGATGTTTTGCACATTTTGTGTGTATGTTCTTGCAATGAACTGTGAATTTGTAATGTATGTAAAAACAAAATTCTGTAAAACTGACAATGGTCAACATTGCGAGAAGTATTTCTAGCCAATAGGAAGTCATGGTTAGCATAATGAGGATATTATATCTTTCATCCTCAATATTTTTTTTATTTATTGTATTGGTTTCTATATTCTACTCTTTGCTGCTGCGATGACCCAATTTCCCCTAGAGGATCAAAAAACGTCATCTTATCTTAAAGTACATACAGGAAAATGCATGTAAGCAGAGACTGAGAGATTGATTTAAATGATGATTCTTTGATGATGATACTAAATTCAGTTGCATAAAAAGCTGTGATGGGATTTTGTTGAACAACGTGACTTCCTTCAAGGTTCCTAAACTCCTGGAAATGCCATGGTATTTTAAAATAGTACTTTCCAGGCCTGGGGAAGGTATGAAAAATGAAACAAAAAATGAAAGGGGGAAAGGTTTTGGAAAAGTCATGAAATTTTAATAGCAAAATTAATGATTTTTTTTTTTCTTGAATATTATACTACTGAATACTACTAAAAAGCTGTGGCTTGTTCCAAAACAGTCTACACCTCCCTGCTGTTGGTTGCTGACTGTTTTTTGTTGACAGAGATAAAATATTATAATCCTTGATTTTAATGTGACAAACGCTTAAGGTTAGTTGATGGTTGATGGGGTCATGGAGAAGCCCATGGAAAAGTTTTGGAATTTCATCAGTGAAAAGGCGTGGGAACCCTGCACCTTGTAGAGACAATATTTGAATTATTTTACAATCAGTACTGTAAAATCATCCAAACCCCCCATGGCACTACAGTGATGCCAGTCTCTGATTTATCAAGATTAACATTTACCTTTCAGGCATTTGGCTGATGCTCAGAGTAATGACACAGCACGAGCAGGTGGGGGTTCAGAGTGTTGCTCAACATGCGGCTGTGGTGGGGATCAGACCTGTGACTTTTGGGTTACGGGACGGGCTCTCTAACCGCTAGCCCACCCAGCCACAATATCAGCATAATATTTAGTAAGCCAACATTGCATTAACAGTAATGATTGTTAGTGAATGAAGCGCTGCCATGTCAGCAGACAGCGATCTATACCTCAGCGGATTTGTTAATGGAATGTGTGACAGTCTAAGTGCAGGTTGGACTGTTTTCTCTTAAATGTGGGTTAAAGCGGGACAACGATGGCTGCTGCACCAATACTGGATCAACCTGTCCAGATCATTTGATGACAAGCATTTTATCAAGGTGTCTCTTCAGTAATGTAATCATAATGTAATCAAAAAGATCCCGCTGCAAAACAACAAGCCATTTCATCTAGTACTAAGTGTTAAAATCTTGATTTCTCAGTGAATAAATATGGCATAAATATGGCAGTAGGGTGAGATCTTCCAGTACAGTTTCATCTCTTTTGGTTTCTATCTGGAAATAAACTCATTTAAGAGTAAACTTAAGACCTTTATTTTTAGTATAGCTAAATGGTTCATTTTTTTTTTTTATTGCTGTCACTACTATTATTATTACAATTTGTGTTTCATTTTTCTGTATTTGTTTTTATTATTTTTTTGTTTTGTAAAGCACTTTGAACTGCATTTGGATAAAAATGTGCTAAATAAACTTGACTTGACTTTACTAAGGTGCATCACTCCACTAACATCAAGAAAATATCACGTGCTTCCAAAAGAGTTCTTGAACTAGATTTACATTGGAAAATTACATACTAGTTACAGACATTACTAGTAGATTTACATTGGAAATAAGTGTGATTATCTCACTCCAGCGGTGGATTTTTTTCATTTAATACTGGACTGGCTTGTTAAGATCTCTTCATTATCGGCAGGAGAGGAGAACACATTACAGGACACAACTGTCCCTCCAGTGGCTTCTGTTTCAGTGGCAGCAGCACTTCGTCTTGCCACATGTCTACCTGGCCAGAGGAAGTCTTTGCAAATGTAAATTGACTTATTTTCCCAATCCATTCAGCATAATCAAATGGAAATTAAAGTACAAATGGACCGATTTATAATCTATGCAGGAAGGGTCATTTTAATTAAGCAGACAAAGACTGATTTAGTAGGCAAAATCTAACATTGTTGGTTCAGGACAACATCAAACACAGAAATCCACCAAAGGAGGTGTAGCATATCAATTCTCCCTGACAGTTTGTGTGAAAGAGCTTGACAAAAACACAATTTAACACAGATATTGAAATAGTATCCTTTGTATTGAAGACCCATTGACTTATCTCAGTGCTCTGAGAAAGTACAATACTGAATGAGCTGTTCAGTATGTATTGATTACCCTATCAGTTGTTCACACCTGCTGATACAGTGACAGCTACCACAATATTCTGTTTCGTTTGCATTTGAGTATCGGTATTAAAGCAAACAAAAATCCGATAGGATGCACTTTACTGACTTTAATGTGTGAAAAGATGTCCTTGGATACTGCACTGCAAAATATCTTGTCTCATCTATTCTATTGTTACTATAGTCTATTATTGAATCCTAAAAACATATTTTTCTTAAAGAAAATCTGCCAATGGCGTTATAGTTTTGCTTGTTTCCATTGCAAATCAATTTGTTTCAACAATTTGTATAATCAAGTTTAATTTTCTTGATAGAAGTGCAGTCAGTGCTTAATTTGTAAATTATGAGGTCCCAGAACACCAAGTGGTCGGTGTTCCCGCAAGTTGGTCTGGAGGGAAAAGGTTCCAGTGATCTGCCTTTTTCTGACTTGTTTCAAGATACTGACACTCATTTATAGAAAATTCTTGAAAGAAATGAAACTGCATTGGAAACAAGTGGAGTTTTCTCACCTCACTGGCAGAATTTTTCTCTTGGTTTAAGAAATAAGATTTGAATAATAAGATAAGATTTGAAGGCTGAATATGAGACGAAGTGCCTTGTTAAGATGGACGTTTTTTGCAGTGTGGCCAAAACTTCCAAAGCCGACTATATTTCAAGTCATCCTTGAGGGGTATTGGGTGACATTTTGAATGATAATCAATGGTTAGCAGTAGGCCTAATGCAGCAGTAATTACGTCCGTGCTACTGTGATACTGCCTCTGCAAAACGATTAAGTATTTAGATGTATAAATATTTAGCTGGGGCGAGTGGGATAGCAATGATGTGAGAGGTGAGAGCCGTTGCCTTTCTGTCTGAGAGGGTGTGGGTGGTTTTAAATTGGCTGCATTCAAACCTTCCTCGCCTCTCCTCTGGTTAAACATAAGCATGCAGTCGCTCTGAAGCAGCTGAGTCATAAGGCATAATCAACATAGTATTGGTCATGAATAGTCACTGAAACACTGACAAAGAAGGCACATGTCTACAGAGTTGTTTTTTTTTTTTATTGAAATCCTTGACAAGAACGCAAAGACTTTCTGCCTGGGTTCAAGGAGATTAAAAACAGACCACAGTGTCTCTTAGTCGTCTTTGTAGCATTTTGCTTTTTCAGATTTTGTAGATTAAATATTCACACTCACACACAAGCAATGATATATGAATACCAAAAAGGCTTATTCTTAATTGACTTTTGAATAAATTAATAACAACAGTAACTTTTGACACATGATTATAGTTACAATATGATTTGCTATTATGTTAACTTAACCATTAAAGATACACAGCAAAAATTCAGCCTTCAAATCTTATTTTTCTTGAACCAAGAGAAAAATTGTGGTGAGATAACTCCACTTGCTTCCAATGCAGTTTCACTTGTTTCAGGAATTTTCTATAAATGAGTGTCAGTATCATGAAACAAGTCAGAAAAAGGCAGATCACTGCACTACTATCAAGAAAATTACACTTGATTCTACAAAATTTGCATTGTAAACAAGTGAAATTTATCTAAAACCACTGGAGAAAGAAAAGAAAATGGCAATTTTAGGACTCAATAATAGACCAAATGACTTGTTAAGATTAAGATTTTTTGCAGTGTAGTAGTAACATCTTAAACATTTATAATTTACAAATCGTTCACTAATCCACTAATAATTGATAGGGAAATATTTCCAAGGTGTGATTTGTATGAGCTGCACAGTTGAGCCTAGCCATTACAGAAGCATTGGGCTGAAGCAGATGAGAGGTGAGAGGAAGAGGAGGAGGACAGGAGCGATGAAGATGGGCCGGGCTGCTCCGTGGAGGTCAGGCAAGCAGAAGGCCTGCTCCAACATTTGGTGAGTCTCAGTGCTAATGCCTGGAACACAAGAGAACATTGTTGGGAGAGAGACATCTACATGCAAAAATATGAGTTGTTTGTCGTTGTTAGAAACCCAACTGGAGGCATGAGCTTACCGTGTTGTGTCCATTCGTTCCAGGCGCGCAGGTATTCACTGTCACGCTCCCCCCCAGCCACTGTGTGAAATGTGAAAGAAACAGTCATTCAGGGCAAACATTCAGAAGATGTACTCATTTAAAATCCTAGCACTAGACGACTCTGATGTGATTCCATGATACGTGCGGTAAATCCCTTTGAACAAGCCGCCTTGCTTCCATCCAAACACGTTCTTACCTCTGGAGTGATCCAGCAGCAGATGTTTCAAATCTCTCAGAGCCCAGGTGAGATTCTCCAGCCTGTACTGCAGATGCAGGTTTTCTTCTTTCAGAGTGCGTATGGTATCCTGGAGCTCGTAGGCTGAGCTGCAGTTCGGAATCAGAGACAGCAACCAAAACGCCGCAGTGACTTGCAAGAAGAAGAGCATGTTCTTATCCCTCGAGGCCATGGCAGTAAACAGAGAAATATGACTGGATGCCACCCGCTGTCGGTCAATGCTGCTTTCCAAAAGCTGCTGCCGGTCGCCTTTTCTGCAGCGACTGCAGCTAAAACCTTCTGCTGCTCCACAGTGGTTCAAAATCAGGTGGAAATGGTATCGTCAATCAGGAACCGGCCTATTTCTGGGCCAGAATCAATACAGTGATGGGTAACTAGAAGCTCCTGGCTAGTAGACCACTCTCAAAGATCAATTGTTCTGTTTTGCATCCCCTGCCAAGGCAAGGACACCCCAAAACATGAATAACATAGATACAGTAAGAGTTAGTATTTTTTTAATCCTTGAAAGCTGCATTCAGTGAGCAGAGTTGGTTGAATAAAACCAACCAACAACAAATGAATAAATAAAATCTATCTCAGGCAGGAAATGAATTCCATGCCATGGCAACTTGGTGAACATAAAGTTGATCACAAAGGTGAAACCCTAAAAGACAAAACAGAGGAGGTTTGAGACACCATGGAGAGGAAAAGAGGGCAGAAAACTCAGAAGGTCAAAGGTCAGGTCAGAAACTCTAGGCTTCCTAGGCAGAAGGAGATCAAGCTTGTAGCTTCTGCTCTGTACTCTGAAGACACCACTTCCTTTGGATGATAAACAGTCCCAGAATAAACTGAAGGGGTGGAACTTGATGTCCTTTCATTCCCCTGAATTGTCTCAAAGGATGTGATTAAAATCAAATTTTAATCCATTGATTTTCTTGATTTTCTTGCCTTTCTACTGTCAGTAATAGCCCATACAAGTGCATCACCTTGTGCTTGCCTCTAAAAATGTTATTAATATTCTTAATAATATTTTTAAATATAATGCTATTCATTTGATCACTTGTATGTGTCACATTTTAAATTGGATGAAAGCAGTATGTATGGTATTTACCCATATATATTGAGTGATTAAGTCAACTGTCCATTACAATTACACAATGTTAAACAGACACTATAATATATTATATATTATATATTGTATATTATATATTGTTCATCATGACATGTACGTTTTAGACAAAATAATTGGATTGTTTTCCTCCATTAAAAAAAATAAAAAATAAAAAAATCAGAAAAGCTGAAAAAAATAAAGAAATCTGCGGCGGAAGTGCTTCATGACAGTTTCATCATCATCCGGGTTGATTTGTGGTCACAGAGGATCCAAGATGGCGACCCACATGTCGCGGTGTAGAACCTGGAGTCGTGTTCAAAGGTAATGCACGATTAACTAAATGTGCTTAAATTATCGTCAGTACGAATTTAAAGACAGAATTACACAGCTGCATACAGTGTTTTCCTCCTCACGTCTCCCCTTGACAACTTTACCGTTAAACTTTTACGCCATCACCCAAGATTAGCTTACTCAGTTAGCATGATGCTAACTGTTAGCCGTCAAACAAGCACTGTAGCAGGCAGGATAGCTGACACCTTGTCAAACACGTAAATACGAGAAAGTCGCCAGTGAGTTGACCTACTCATCACTGATGTTGATGAGGATATTTAGCAGGCTGGGTGTATGTTTTGTGTAAACGCCTAACGTTGCTTCTTGTAGAAGTTGAAGAAACGTTGCTTTGCTGTTCTCCAGGTTTGGAGTCGCAGCTTACAGAAAGTACAGCAGCGGCAGCGGGTACCCGAATATCGCCCTCTCTTCGCCCCTGCCCGGGATCCCCAAGCCGGTGTTTGCATCGGTGGATGGCCATGAGAAATACGAGACCAAGATCACCACGTTGGAAAATGGCCTTAAAGTTGCTTCCCAGAACAAGTTTGGTCAATTCTGCACAGTTGGAAGTAAGTTGTATCAGTGATACGAAACACTGATCATTTTGTTTCCAGTTGTCTTTAGGATTTAGTTACAGCAGATTATATGACAATGTTTTCTTTTTCTATTTTAGTTTTAGTCAACTCTGGATCCAGACATGAGGCAAAGTACCCAAGTGGAATAGCACACTTCTTAGAGAAACTCGCATTTTCTGTAAGTATAAACTTGTCAGATTTAACTGGCCATATCAGGCTAAATTATTAACTCTCTGCTTTAATGTTATCAGCTTCCTCATGCGCAGTTGCAACATGATGCAACAGCGTTCATTTCTTTGCAATGTCCAGCCCTAGGTGACTGTTGTCTGGAGACAGACCAGAATGGAGCCATTATTTTGTATTATAATGAAGACATTCAGCAGTATGTTGTATATTTGCAGAGGTCATTAGACTAGAGACATTGTTTTTTATTCACTATTGCAGTGTGCTCCCTCTGGCTTTTCAATGTTGTGCTCACAGTTAAAAAGACTGTGTATGGCACACTTTGTTGAAGTGCTGAGCTTGCCAATGGAAATAGAAACTTGGATATTAAAGCAACTGTGACAATGCCTGGAGTGGACATGAATCTAATTATGGAATTGGAATTTAAATTAAAGTAGTGACTCTCCTCTATGACTGTCTATCAGTACCAACAGTCAGTCACCATGGGCTGCATTGTGCTCTGATGTTGACAGACGTTTGCATCTTTAGTCCACAGCTCAGTACGGGAGTAAAGATGAAATTCTCCTCACACTTGAAAAACATGGAGGGATATGTGACTGCCAAACATCGAGGTATGCCGTCTTTCGTTGCCCTGCCTGTCTCAGTATTATAAAACTGCCTGTTTATTCCTGCGTTCCACATGCAAAGTAGGCTTTTCCACTGTGTGTGAGTGAGGGTGTGTGTAACACAGGCCTATTCTGTGTGATATAACACATGTATATTGCTCTGCAGAGATACCACCATGTACGCAGTGTCTGCTGAAGTGAAGGGCCTGGACACAGTGGTCAGCCTTCTCTCTGATGCCGTGCTGCAGCCTCGCCTGCTAGGTCAGTCCACATTACACTTTCAGAGACAAATGGGTCTCTGTCTCCACTGATGTAACTGCCTCTCTGAGACGTAAACTGTGTGTTTACCTGTAGATGAAGAGGTCGAGATGACCAAGATGGCGGTGCGTTTTGAGCTGGAGGATCTAAACATGAGGCCCGACCCTGAACCCTTACTCACAGAGATGATCCATGCTGTGAGTCACACCACTGGTTCAGACGCTCCAACACTAGCTCTCTGTTAAAGGGGCATGAAGTAATCTATGATCTTTATCGACCTCTATGGGCGACCAGTAAGAATTGCAACAACATCAATAGATCTCCTCTTACAGAAGTTTCTTCACTAGCACTGATTCTCTATCAAATCTCTGCAGATATATTATTTTGTGCAATGGAGTAGTAAAAATCTTACTTATTGCACCTTTAAAAGACTAGAACTAAACCCCATATAGTTGTAATGTGGTTATACTGGAGTGTCATAGCTTTTGCCTTGAACATTATTGTGACAGTTCCTTTTTTTTTTGTTTCCAGGCAGCGTATCGAGGCAACACGGTCGGACTGCCTCGTTTCTGTCCTGCAGACAATGTGGACAAGATTGACAAGAAGGTGCTTCACAACTACCTGCGCACCTACTACTGTCCCGAGCGCATGGTGCTGGCCGGAGTGGGCATCGAGCACGAGCAGTTGGTTGAGTGTGCCAGGAAGTATCTGCTGGGTGTGAAGCCAGTGTGGGGAGGGAGCACACCCGCCAACGTCGACCTCTCTGTGGCACAGTACACTGGCGGAATCATAAAGGTGATTTACAGGTTGTGTTGTTGGCACAATGTCATCTTTTTGCATAATTGTCCCCAACCACCTTAGTATTTATCTAGTGGATCTTGCAGTTGTAAAATGGTGAAAAAGAAAATATGGAGGGATAATAAGGATAATGTACAGGTCTTTATCACAAAAAAAGCTGACAATGCAAAGTGGTCTTTCTCACCCTGTTATGCATATTATCCTGCTTATTACACAGCTACTTACCATTGATCATTTGACACAATTTGAATGGTTTTTATTACAAGCTAAATTTATTTTCAAGCTTCCACCCAAAAAAATAGTTCAGCAGGACTGCAGCCATAGAAACGTCTGTAGACTCAGTATTATAAAATCATAGGCTACACGGTAGCAGAACTGTAACCATAGCAACATTAACAAAGCCGGTAAGATTGCCATTCAGCCTCTAACCAGCAATCAATAGTTTTGTGCTGTCTGAATAAATTAAAAGTAGTGAGTAATGAGGCATAGCCAATTAATTTGATTAGAAATCAACAAAATTGACCAGACATCTTGATTGCAGAGTGATATGATGAGATCATGTGCGGTCACAGCGGTCTGTTAATCAGAAATAACAAACTTCAGAAAGCGTTCATTGGCCAATCAGAATTGAGTATTCAACAAAGCTGTGTAGTCAAAAGGGGAATTTAAGAATGAAAAGGGGAAAGACTTTTTATATAAGCATGCTCTGCTTAATTAGGCTTTTAATCGGAGCTAATAGCCATCTTGTTTCATTCTTGTTAGATGGAGAAGGACATGTCCGACGTGAGCCTGGGCCCCACCCCCATCCCAGAGCTCACCCACATCATGATCGGCCTGGAGAGCTGCTCCTTCCTGGTGCGTGTTCATAGTGACTGGCCACCTTGGAGAATCTCTATTCACTTGATTGATATCTGTAAGCCAACAGGGACTTTTTGTTTCCCCACTGCAGGAAGACGACTTCATCCCATTTGCTGTTCTCAACATGATGATGGGTGGAGGCGGGTCTTTTTCCGCCGGAGGGCCTGGGAAAGGCATGTTCACCCGCCTGTACCTGAATGTACTCAACAGGTGAATATCCAGCATACATAATTCCACAGTGTTTCAGATGATCCTGACCATATGTCACATAAACAAACCAATCAGTAAGTTTTATCAGTTTTTCTGAGGGTTAAATCATTTCTTTTTGTCTCTTCTAGGCATCATTGGATGTACAACGCCACCTCCTACCATCATAGCTATGAGGATAGCGGTTTGCTGTGTATCCATGCCAGTGCTGACCCCAGACAGGTTGGTACAGGCTCAGAACAGCAGGGTTTAAAAGGCTCTGCTTTCTTGTAACTTGGCATCCACATAACCATTTTCCTAACCGATCCTAATTTTTCAGAGGAGGGTTTATAAGAATGTCAAATATCCCTCCAAAACTGAACTCATAAATGATTTGGTGTAAATTGTAATGGCTTAGGGTTAGAGGTGATTTTTCTGCATTTGCATGTGGCATTCTTGTGTGAATGGGTGCTCCTATGTGAATGGCTAATAATATTGTTTATGTGATCTTTCTTCTCATCTCATACCTTCCTCTCCAGGTGCGAGAAATGGTGGAGATAATAACCAGAGAGTTCATTCAAATGGCTGGCACAGCAGGAGAGGTAATGAATTGGGCATTAGTGGCTCAGTAAAGGGGAAAATAGCCACAATTTTGTCAAAACTGATTGCTGTTGTAGAATACTGAAACAGTAGCACGTGGCACTCACAGAACTTGGTGGTTTTTGTTGTGTGTGTATCCAGATGGAGTTGGAGAGGGCCAAGACGCAGCTCAAGTCCATGTTGATGATGAACCTGGAGTCGCGGCCGGTCATCTTTGAGGATGTTGGCCGCCAGGTTCTCTCCACAGGAAAGAGAAAGCTGCCACATGAACTGTGCACACTCATAAGTGAGTACTGGACCAAAATTACATTTTGTGGTTCAGCATGGCAATTGGGTTGTTATTAAGGGGGCTGAGCGCAAAAATGCCCTTGAAAGTTCATAAAATGCACATGAAATTAAAACATGAAGGAGTTAGAATACCCCCAGGTACCTTTCTTTTTTGCATTTCAATCTGTTCAGTTTTTTACATAGAGTAGTCAAATATAGTGTGTAATGTGTGGTATATTATGATTTAAAATAAAAACCAATTTTAGTGGTACAAATTTGATTTATTTGCCAATATACAATGCAAATATATTATTTCATAGTCAAATAAAATTCCAAAAGGACCAAATTGCCAGTAAAAATCAGATAAACAAGCTTGGTCCTGTTTTCTTACTGTGCTATCTTCATTTTTGGGGTATTGCCAAACATGCCAGTAGCCAGTTTTCCACCACAGAGCCAACTGGGACTAATCAAAGCTTACTTATTTTTTGTTTGTCTTTCAATACCCCCTAAATAACATTTCGACATTCTTGATGCATCTTGTAGCCAAATCTGATTATTAGTTTGTAATGCTTTTGATTCTGTGTTGGCACTGCTGTGGTTGCATATCCTTACGTCTCCATTTCCTGTTTCCCAGGCAACGTGACGGCAAGTGACATCAAGAAGGTGACCGCCAAGATGCTGCGCAGCAAGCCTGCAGTGGCGGCGCTGGGCGACCTGACAGAGCTTCCCTCCTACGAACACATCCAGGCAGCGCTGTCCAGCAAGGACGGACGTCTGCCCCGCATGTACCGCCTCTTCCGGTAGAACCTCCACCCCCTCCCCCCTATTTAACCAGTCAGCACTGGCAAGCATCACTGTAAATAAACTGGACTGGAACAGACACTGAAGCTTACACTAGTGTTCCCTCCCAACGCAGAGCTTCACAAAGCTCTGGGAGGGGACTATGTCCAGGATCTCAACTGAGCTTGTTGGGAGTGGTGATTTTAAAGAAAACTACATTTTACTCTTTACTAGCCTTGATCTATATGATCTATACAGTTGGAGTATTTGTATTTCTTCTTTGCCGGCGAGAAGACCTATTTTATTTCCTGCTGGGATGGGTTTGCACGAGTTTGGTTGTAAAGGGACAGTTCAACCCCCCAAAAACCCAAATTTGAGGTATTCATTTCACACAAAAATATCGACAAACCGAGCAATTTTGTTCAAGTGTTTGAATGAATGTGACGTTAAACTGTGAAATGGTCTTAAAAGGTAATCTGCAGTTGCCTCTTTTGGGTTGCCTCTTGCTCCTGGTTAGCAGGTTCGTTCTGTGTGTGTGTGTGTTAGGAGAGAGAGAAGGGGGGTGGGGGGCCAAACATCCCAGCAGTTTTTGCACCATTTTCTGAGTTATTATTTACCTCAGCTGGCTCACCCTCAGCTCTCTAAAACTCGCTGAGCTTCACCTATAAAGCCTTGTCTTTTTCCAGAAAGGATGGCTCAAAACTTTGTCGAAAAACTGATGCTATTCAAATGACAGCACTTCAGAATCTCCCTTGAGAATCTCCCACATAAGACACACTATATAAATATATATAGAGAGCACAGTAAATAATGAGTACAAGAACTACGGGGAATGTTTTGATGAACCTTGTAACTGTAGCCCGTTTGTCTTCACTTATCAAGACTTAAGTGATGTGATTTCTGTTACCTACGCATCTCTCAGCTGTACTGTAAGGAGGTTCTAATCCTCAGGTCAGACTTTACCATCTGTTGTGTTTCTGTATGTTTGTATTTCTGTGTGGCTGTGTTTTTGTCCTTGCCAAGTACCAGAGAGAGGAAGGGGCTAAAGTAAGGGATACATCTCCTCTGCCTCGGATGTCTTTTTTCCTCTGTGTTCATTTAATGAGAGGTTACCATTTGTTGGCTAAAGAACATTTCAAAAACACATTTTGTAGGTCTGCAGTCATATGCACGTGTATTTCATTACGATTTCAATGGCCTCTGACTAGAGTGATTATATTGGATGTGAACCCTCAAGTCTGTTAACTTGTACAAGCCAGCCGGTAAATAAATGTAATTATTTCCATGAATAAAAGAACATATATTTTAAAAAGGTCTTGCATTGTGATCGACGGTCGGTTCTTGTGATGAGACGAGTGAACAGTTTAAGCCAATGAACAAGTCCTTTTAAAATTTGCTAATTGTTTTCAAAACATTTATTATGGGGATGTTACGTCACAGAGAAGGTGTTATAGAAAAAAGTCACACGGATAAAAGAGGTCCTGAGGAAATCAAAACAAGACCCACAGGCACTTTCAGGAGCAGAGGGATGAATGACACCTCATGATTCACCGATACACCAGAGCCACCGCTCCGCATGCAGGGAATACGACTACAACCCAACTTCTCTTTAAGCTCATTAGTGTAGTACAGTACATGGACAGTTCATATGTGATGAGGTTACACAGCAGTGAGATGAGAGGTAAGGCATTGAATCGAGTTACAGTCTGTTCTGTTGCAAAATGATCGCCTAAGCCTAGTAAGAGACACAGTAAAGTAGTGACAGGTGTTATACAGTATCGTCTGGCATTAAAATATACCATCTGCTTTCTGCTGTAGGAAGTGAGTTCTCGCAGAAAATGGGTTCAACAAGCTATCAAATAAATCTGATCTCCCTGAAATTTGACACTAGTATATAACCAAATCAGTAATGATCACATTACTGTAGCTGTTTCATGTTCTTGAAATCATATATGTGATCTGATGACCGTTTCTGCTCTGCGTATGAAAGAAGTAGGTACAGTAATGTTTTGTCACAGCTCCCGTCGGCGGCCATCTTGTATCTCCTACAAAACATTCAGTTGGGAACCAAATCCAGTGCAAAGTGAAAACCACCCATTGGCATACACATCAATACGTTAAAAACTGCACCTAACGTTTACTGCATTGTTTGGTACGCTATTCGATGGAAATAAATTCACAAGGCATTTGAACACTGATGTAGCATTAGAGGAAAAGAGGAAAACGCAACAACGTGGTCCATAATCAACCTTGCTTGTTAAATACATACAAAATAATTAGAAAATGAATGCAATTACACAGAGCCTTGAAGGTTTAGTCAGTTCACTGAAATAAGCTGCGACGGCTGCCCCCCCCCCCTCTCCTGTTTGAGTAGAGGGGGCTGTATAAATAAAGGCCAGACTGCTGTGTCTGCAGACCTCTGTCTGACCTCAAGGTCCCTGCCCTCAAGTGCAGCCAGCCACTTCCCCTGCCCCATTTCACCAGGACACACACTCACGCATACAATCACACACAGACACACACAGTTCCCAACAACGCCCATTAGAGGGCATGCACTGCTCAGTCACTATGACCTGCATTGGGGGTTCTGTGCTGGCAAGACAACTCTGGTTTCCTTTTGGTCCCTTCCTGGTTGGTTTTAAATGGGCGGTTTGATCCAGTCTGGTCCGGTCTGGTGAGTCCAGACTAGCTTTAGGAGACGGAGCAGATGGTGCTGCTGCTTTGGTTCTTCATGGCCTCTCTCCGCTTCAGCTCCCTGGTGATCCTCCTCCTGATGCCTTCCAGGTACAGACTCCGGTCAAACTGTCCCGCACCTAGGGGAATACTGACAAACACACACAAGCAAATATAACACACCTGGATTTCTGAGATCCACATGCAAGTAAATGCAACTTGTCTGTTTTCAATTTAAGAGCCTACTGTTAAAGGGACACCTAATAAGATTTTTACTGCCCCATAGCACAAAATGACCATAGTATCTGCGGGGGGTTGATAGGGTTACTGATCAATATCAATGACTCAACAAAGCCTCCTCCTCAAGCCAATGACTATTTCAGCATTTTGCATTGTGATTTATTACCTCACTAAATGTTTCTGTTGGATCTCTGCATTAATTAGCTTACTCGTCTCTAGTGTGAAAATGTGACTTTACTCTACTCCACTACCATACTTTAATGTCATTTACAGGCCACCGTCAAGTCAAAGGGATGAAAGGAGCAGGAGTTGGGGGCTGTGCCAGAGACCTGTCGTTTTTGCGATTCCTACTGGTCGCCAATAGAGGTCGATAGATTGCTTAATGCATCTTCAAATCTTGCTTAATAGGCTGACACCAACATTGTGTTTTAGGTATGTTTTTTGACTGACAGGCTCAGCGGTCAAGCGGAATCTGTCTGGGACTCACTTGTCTCTGCCTGGCCTCAGTTTGACCTGGAAGACGCCGATGACGGGCCGGTGGTCTGAGGTCTTGATGCTGGAGCAGCTGGTGTACTTGACCACCTTGATGTCGTCCACCTGCCGGTTCCTGAACAGGATCCTGTCCTGCACACACAAGCAGAGAGAGGTTTCACACTGCTGAGAGCCACACCACCCTGAATTTTACTGCCCTGGCCAGTGTATACTTCTATTACAGCAGCTGGAAAATGTGTAAGAGGAATATGTGTAAAGGAATAGTGTTGTCAAAAAAGGTAAAAAAAAAAAACACCACAGAAAAATAAAGTGACAGTAATAAGAATGAGGCAATAAAATAACATGAAATAACACAGTATTGTTTAAAATGCAATAAATATACAAGGAAACTTTTGCTTTGGAGTTTCTCATCTAATAGGAGCATTAGGAAAAAAGGAGCAACTGAAACAAAAAAAAAAGTGTCCCATAGGTAAATTTTGCTGTCCTGCAACTTCCCCTGCTTTTGCATACAAACAGAAAAACAGCCCATAGAAAAAGATTTGATTATCTTCAGTCACCTGGAGCAAGATTTCTGGGAAAATGTAGGAGAAACTTAATCTGTGTGTAAATAAATAGGATTGATGAGTGTGAATTTTTTGCAAGCTGACGATAGTAAACAGGATGCGAAACACAACAAAACAGTAACGACTAGTAACGACGAACAACGATTTGGCTTCCCAGAGATGGGAAGCCAAATAGAATCTGCCCATGCAGAAGATTATAAAGGGAAAGACTGATGCCTTACTGTGTACGAAGGCGTTCTCTGTTTGGAAGTAGTGTCATAGATATCGCAGCCGATGTCAAACTTGTATGTGGGGAGGAAGTGAATGGGCGCCTCCTGGAAGCCTTTGAAGATTGAACCTAGGAAAGACACAAAGCACAAACGCAGGATAAAAATCAATTTATATGGAAATGTCTCTACATTTTTATAGTTGTCACAGTGTTATTGGATCTTTTAGGAAAGCGTACCATCCTTCATCTCCTTGGAGAGCTGGTCATGCTGCAGCAGAGGGCCCATGTCACCGCCTCCTGTCTGGTTCATGATGGACTCCACACCGAGCCGGTCCTTACTCAGCCGAAAGTTAAAGTCTCCAAACCAGAAGACCTCGTCAAATCTCGTGGTGACGTCAGCTGTGGCAGAGAATTATACACTTAGATATTAAAAGATCATCTGCCAATTCTTGTCGTCTACAAATGTATCAATTCCAATGACATGCCACTGTTTCCTCTACAGTCTTTCACCAAGAAAAGTACCGACAACACCAACAAAGCAGACTCAGAGACTCACAGGCTGTGGAGCGGTAAGGGTTGGTGTCTGGAAGGCCTTTTGGAAGAGCTAGGGCTTCGATGATCTTGTTGTAATCTAGTATCCTCTCGTAAACTTTGGCATCTCCAGCTAGAGGAACAAGAGAATGGCCTTAGAATCAGTGATTGATGCATGTGATATTACCGAGCTTCACCAAAACTATCATATAGTTTCATGGAAATTATGTAATATTATGGGCGGACATAAAAGCAGTAATAGAGAATGTATGGACACGGTTAACATTGTTTACAATGGACATGGCACTATATTCGAGGAGTGCCAGCAAAAGGATGGATTGCAACATTACTGTCCCCCCTTTTATAATAATAAAAATTACTACTACTAATAATAATTTTATTTATAGAGCACTTTTCAAAACAAAGTGTTTTATAAGAAAAGATCAAATCTGTACAGCTACAGAATAAAAAATAAAAAGTTTAACACAACAGAAGTAAGACAATCATTATAAATAGATTAAAAACAAATTAATTAAAAGCAATCCTGAAAAAGTGAGTTCTTAAGAGTGATTTAATGTTTTTCTTTTATAGACCAATCTGAACACTGTACCAACCACACACTTGGGCATCTTCCTTGTTTTGTCAATGAGGAAGAGGTGATAACGTTATAAACTTTGCTTTTGTTGACCCTCCTCCAATATGGTGGCATGTCCCTCGTAACCATTGGTAACCACAAACATTCCTGTGTAGGCCATCAAGAGAATAGCCGCTATGATCAATCGCTGCACCAGTCAGGAAACTCCTTACTCACAGGTAAAATGGGATGTGATGAAGAGGAAGGAGGTGCCGAAGAAGGTGAAGCCAATCCCCACGGCCCCTTTGGTCTTGATCTGAGAGATGATCCTGGTTGTGACTGTGGCGTGCTCCACCTCTGTGTGGGACGACAGAACAAACTTTAAGGTCAGCCTCTTAACAGTCACAGCAGTTTATAATTTGGATCCTTACTGTCAAGCTAAGGTTCTACAGTGCTACCGTTTTCGTAGTAGATGCTCCTAATTATAAATGAAAAGCTACCAAGCGTGCATGTGCAGTTTGAGACTCAAAGTACTGATCGATTATTATCATTCTGTAAATTTCTTTACTGCAGGTTGTTGTTTTTTTTAATTGAGGAGGACAGAATTACCTATTTCTACTCTTTATACCATTCCAACTGACGGGTACAGATTTTTCCTAGTACTGACTTCCATGGCTTCCTGACTTTTATGGCTTCCAGGTTCCAACACAAAACCATGTGCATACTGTACAGAAAAGGGACCCATTTCCTAAATTTCAAAATTTATTTTTTTTACTACTTTTTATCATATTGAGTATGTTTAATGTTGAATTCCTTGGACATGCAAACATATTTGGACAATAACACTGATCCTGATTCTGACAGATACTCATTTGGAAAAATACGTCATCACATAGATTATCTTCCAACAATCTGCACTAAACAAAACTTATATTAGCAAGGGTGCAGCAATATGAAAAGGGTTGCTTCCTTTCCCACTGATGTTGATTGCCTGTGTTATGTTGATTAAGAAGGACTGACCTGAGCAGAACCAGATGAGGTCCCTTCTGACAAAGACGGTGAGATACAAAACGCCATGTGATGCTGCATACAGCATGACATAGTATGGCCCCAGAGTCTCCTGAAGACGGATCTCCCACTCCCTCCTGCGTACACACACACACACACACACACACACACACACACACACACACACACACACACACACACACACACACACACACACACACACACACACACACACACACACACACACACACACACACACACACACACACACACACACACACACGTGTAAAAGACTTGTTATTAGCGATCATACTGACTGATACAAAATGATTCAATATTGATAAAAAAAATAAAAAATACCATCACATACCTGTCAGGACAGCCCTCCTGGACTCCAATAATGTAAAAGTCTTGTGCAAATTCAGAGTCTGTCGGAAGCAGCAGATCATCTAAGTTGGTTGGAAGCCCCTGGAAATGACACAAACATGGTTACAACTGACTTGGCGCCTGGAATGAGGCAGGCGGTAATTCGACTATAGGGCTTGTGGGATGCTGCAGAGCCGTGCCACCCCAATACTGTACCTTCTCGCCCTGCATGTTCCAGGTGGCGATGAAGACACCCACTCTCCTGTCAGGGAAGTAGCGGTCCAGCTCCTCGGCCCCCAGCAGCGCACCGTTTCCCAGCACACTGCCCTCCAGAAAGCTCCTGGAAAACACACACAGTGAAACATGTCGAAAGGGAAAGTGTCTTGGTTTGTGGGATGGCTGGTTAAGGCTTCTACAGCTCAAGTGACTGCATCTGGTGTTGACCTAAATCTGAATAGGATGTTGGAAGTGAATCAGAATATGCTGTTAAAAGAGAGAGCAAGGCTGCTGTCTGAGATGTTGACTATTTGAAAAAAAAAAAATCCCCCAACTGCTTGAGCCTTTCCCTGCTAAGACACTGATTGTGTATTGAGACCCATTCTTTCTCCCCTATCGCTGTCAAAAGCTGTGCTGAACAAGCATCTTCTCTGATCCCATGTTAATCCCCCTCCACTCTCCCACCTTCTCCTTTTCTCTGACACTGAGCACTGTACACGCACAAAGTGCAAATCTCTGAAGCCTTGGTTACAGGCAGAACTTAAGTCAGCATTGCTAAAACACACGCCACTGCTAGAGCACCAAGCTCCAGATGTGCTATGCTAATTGGCCCAGCCCACAGGGAAACACCACCACCCAGAGGATTGCTGCACAGTGCACACAGTATTTTTTGAATGGATCTAAACTACTTCATTCATATGCAGCACGTGTGCATAAGAAATTTCCTTTGTGTGAGGATAAGGAGTACAACTACATTTGTTTAGTATTGCCTTTAATTAGCCAGTACTTCTACTGTTCTTTATTCTAAAATCTGCAATTTTTCACTGTTTTAACTGTTTTATATGATTTTTAAACGAATTTTTAAAAATGTATCTGTTTTTCTCTGACTCTGTATTTTACCTTAATTTGTTTGTTCCTCTATTTAGTTATAGTAAAGCAAATTGAGCTGCATTTCTGCATTTGAGTTTTTATTATATTATTATATTAACTCTGACTGAAGCCTGACAGAGTATTAACGTAGAATATTTTGTGCCATATATTTCACTACATTAATGTATTATAGTTGTAAAGGAGATGACCATGCATACCATGAACTAGCTCTGCCTTGCCAACACGTGCTTTAGGAGCTTAGATATCCTAGAAAGCTACAGGTTTTTCTACTGGGACTCTGACACCAGCATGAGTCCATCTCACAAACGAGCCTCCACATCTAGTCTGAGGATGACCCCAGGTACAGCACCTACTGAGCCTACTGTACCTGTTCCTCACATCCTGGGGTCTGATGGGGTTGAGCACGCTGAGGGTGGACTTCATGGAGTTGACAGAGGCACTGTCCAACACCATGTTCTCCAGAAGCCGGCTGTCGCTCAGGTTCCTGTGCAGCCTCTCCCCGGCCCCCCCTCTGGCCAGCACGCCATAATCCACACAATCCCTGTCGATCCGATTAGACGCCCTTAAGGTGGCCGATGCAAAGCTCTTCTCCAAAGCAGGCAGTGGCCCAGTGGGTTGCACTGGAGACAGACGCACCTTGGACGACCTGACCCGCTGCTCTGCGGGGTCACTCTGCTGGTTATGGGGCCTCCTTTCATACTCAGACAGACTGTTCCCCCTGTTCCGGAAAACGGGGGATCCCGTCAGAGTAGTAGAGAGGGGTCCCACGGTGGAGCCCTGGCCGTTCCTGAAGGTGGCAGCACTGCTGAGAACAAATCCGCCCGGAGCTGGAACTGTCTGGTCCTCTTTAAGGGAGTCTGTGGAGGAGCCGGTCTCTGCTGGGTCGCTCAGACTCTCCTGGCTGTTTCTCAGTCTCCTGCCTCTCACCGTCTCCTCCACTGAGCCATTCTTGGCCTTCGACAGCCTGGGTAATGAAGGCGGGCGAGGCTGGTACGGACTGATGTTACCCTCTGGGTCTCTGGCGACCTGGGGGAGTTTGAGGGAGTCATTGAGGTCCTTGTAGGTTTTGGGGTCTGCTAAGGGGGCTTTGAATGGCCTGTTGTCACTGACAGCTGAATCCCCATTACCAGGATCTCCACAGGACTGATAGAGGCTGCTGTCCTCCCCATTCTCAGTCATCCTCACGTCATGTCTAACACCTGCTGTGGTCAAGTGGGTTCCATTTTCTCATCGCTAGCTGATAGAAATCTGCAGATAAAGGGTTAGAATATGATTCATTGAAACGCTGGCCGGAAAACGAGTTTGCTAACGTCAACAGTCCAAATGTACGTTTGTAAGTCAGTGAATTGGTTGGTTCATAAATTAACGTTAACTACCATGTGGACATTGGTCAATGTAAACGCCACAATTAAGTTATTGCGTTACTTAAGCTGACATATTAGTTAGTTAACTAACAACATAACGTCAGCTTGTAAACAGATTAAATAGCCTCGCGTTTCTACTGCAGAACAAACAGGCAACGTTACCACAACTAGCGTGGGCTAGCGGGCCGTCATTACCCTTTACTTACTGTCACTGAAATGATCTGATTTCTTCAAACATCTTCTAGTCAGCAAGTTACAGCTAAAGTGCTAACGATGTATGTCTGATTATTAATCAAGCTAGCCAAAGCCGAACAATGTTAGCTGACTTAGCCAGTTTACAAGCTAGTTTAGTTAGCTTGTAAAAGGTGTACTTGTTAGCAAAGTTAGCAAGCTGCTAACGTTAACAAGATAATATTTAACTTTCTGGCAACTGCCATCGTATGCATTTAAAGTTGACGTGCCGCTCATTTACCTGTAACAGAGCCAGGGAGAGGGAATAACCACAGTAAACCTTGCTATTACATTATGTCCATGTTTACTGTTGTTTAGCTTTCAGATTAGCTAACTCTCGTTAGCTCGTTGAGCAGGGACTTCCTTAGCAACGTTTGACAACATCGTTTTTGTTACCAAGACAAGAGAGTCATGTTAGTGAGCACCACACGGGTCACAGCGCCCTCTTGTGCCGAGAGCTCGAAGTACATGCAACACATTCAAAACCATGTTCATCTGTTAATGCAGCCTGTGTTGTAGAACCCTTTTCCATAACCATCTCATGAATCTACATGTATCCTAATAAAGAAGAATTTATACAGATTACTTTGTTTCGTTGACTCTCTCTCAATTCAAATAATTTTCAATTCAAGTAAGCTTTATCGGTATGAATGGAAGAGAGACTATATTGCCAAAGCATTTCAGTAGGTCCCACAACATTTAGTCCGTTACATTTAGCTTTGAAGTACATCATAGCGATATAAAAGTGAAAGTAAAATGAATACAATGCTAGACTTGAAGTGGTACATATTGAAGAAATCAAACTACAGAAATTCTCTCTCTCTCTCTCTCTCTCTCTCTCTCTCTCTGGGCGTGCATGCCCCTGTGTCCTTATGATGAAAGGCAAATACTTCAATTCGAGACCTCTAGAGTGTCATTATCATCGGTCCAGTCCAAAGCTAAACAAGACAGCGTACTTTACTTACTGTTAAAACCATTCCTTTCCAATAGTGTCAATGCAATGAGTGTGTGTGTGTACGTCTGTAACCCTCCTTCTCCCTCCAACTTTGAGTTGCTGTTGTGAACAAGAATACGTTCTTGGTTAACTTGCCTCGTTAAACAATCGCAGAAAAGGGTCATGAACCAGGATTTTATCTGATTATCTATTATAGGACGGGAAAGTCTCTGATAGGGAATTCATTTACGTTTTATATGTTCACACATTTGGCTTATGCAGTTATACAGAATAACTTCCAGTGATTGCAACAGTAGAATAAGCTTCAACATACCACCTTACATCATCTATCATCTTTTTTAGAAGGTGCTGTATCAGAGAATCATCTGTCTTAACAACAGCTAAATTACAGACAGCAATAAGGCAAGTGAACATTTGAAAGTTTACCAATAAATAAGGAAAAAACATTGTAGCGATGCCATCCATTGTTGGTCATTCATCACTAAATGCCTCAATTAGGTTACTATATCCCCATGGTAAAGAATACAGTTTGTAATTGGCAGGTATTAATGTAAATAAATAATGGCATAAGGGATATAACTGAGGGTAAAGTCAGCAAAGGTTACCCATATCTTTCTTTTAAGCTGATATACTGTATATCTTTATGATATCCTAGAATGCTTTGTGCTGATATCAGACTGATGTAAGTACCATGAGAAAAAAATTGTCTTTCATTTTTTTGTAAGACATTTTCCATTTTTACATCTGTCTGATACTACTTACTACTTACCATAATATATACTAAGATATTCAAGGATATGATATACTATATTAGTTATATTGAAAGTTGTTCACCTCTGTTCCCTGACTTGAGTTTATTTACCCAAACCTCACTAGGTGTTAGGCAATAATCAAGACATAATACTCAGTGTGTCTTTGGATGTCAGAAACCATGTTTGTAGTGTAAATTTGTGGCCTTTCATTACATACTTCCCTTTTTGCCAATGTTGAATTCCACAGAAGAATGTTGCTGCTATGCTTTTTTTTCATGGGTTTTTAACAGTTTTTTAATGGGACATTTTCATGAAATTAACAGGATTGGACATGGAGTGTATGCACTACCAGTCAAAAGTTTGGACACACCACATTTTTCTTTACTTTTACTATTTTCCACATTTTAGAATAATACTAAAGACATCAAAACTATGAAATAACACAAATGGAATTATGCAGTGACCAAAAAAGTGTTAAACAAATCAAAACTATCTTATATTTTAGATTCTTTAAAGTAGCCGCCCTTTGTCTTGATGGAAAGGCAAAGGCTTTGGAAATAAATTCATACATAGGATCAACTATTTATATTTGTCTAAGAAGCAAATATCAAGCATTTAAGCATAAGCCTTTAGATCAAAATGGCTTTAAGATAATGTAAAACATAGTACATTCACTGAGGTGTGTCCAAACCTTTGACTGGTAGTGTAGTTTAACTTTCCACATACATTGAAATATACTGAACTCTGTCACTCTACCAATGACGCACTATTCAACAAGTATTACTAACAGCAACAAAAAAGATTGTTGCTGACAAAACACTATTTCATACCAAGTAGACAATGTCAAGATGTGACAGCTGATTGTTAACCCTTTCAAAGCGGGCTTTGTATGACCGTGTGCCGCTGAAAGGACCCATGAGGCCACTGGGCCCCAGATATCATAGATATCCACTGTGCTCAGTGGATATCTATGACGTGTTGCTGACTCGGGGGGTTTCAGACAAAGGGCCAGTCTGGCGCTCAGGTATAAAAGGAAAGGGTTAACAAGGTAGGGTACAGTTCAGTTCAGGAGCAAGAGCAGCAGCAGTACCACCAGCAGCAGCAGCAGCAGCAGCCCACTGAACCATCAAAATGACCTCCACTGGAATGAACATGATGAGCAAGGTAAGCTCTCTCTCCCTCTCTCTCTCTCTCACACACTTCTTCACAGTTACTTCTACTAACTGTGTACAAAGTTACACAGCACAGCTTTACATATTTAATACATAGCAGCTGTAATTCTCGCCCCGATGGACGCTAACCAAAGCCTTCGCCTCTCTCCCCCTAGATCACCTTCTACGAGGACAGGAACTTCCAGGGCCGCTCCTATGAGTGCATGAGTGACTGTCCCGACATGTCCTCCTACATGAGCAGGTGCCACTCCTGCAGGGTGGAGAGGGGCTGCTTCATGGTCTACGACCGCACCAACTTCATGGGCAACCAGTACTTCATGAGGAGGGGCGAGTACGCCGACTACATGAGCATGTTCGGCATGAGCGACTCCATCAGGTCCTGCCGCATGATCCCCATGGTAAGACCACAAACCTGCCTAGATCTTTAAGCATCACATTTCAGCTTGTGCTGTATCTGTGAAGGCTTATGACACAAAGCACTTGAGCTTCCAATCAGATTTGCCCAAATAAAGCTGAACTACTCTTTACTGAAACACTCTTTTCTTCTGCACCACAGTACAGAGGAAACTACAGGATGAGGATCTACGAGAGGGAGAACTTCGGCGGCCAGATGTACGAGCTGATGGACGACTGTGACAACATCATGGACCGTTACCGCATGTCCAACTGCATGTCCTGCAACGTGATGGACGGCCACTGGCTGATGTACGAGCAGCCCCACTACAGAGGCAGGATGATGTACTTCCGTCCCGGAGAGTACAGGAGCTTCATGAACATGGGCTGGAGCGGCATGAGGTTCATGAGCATGAGGCGCATCATGGATTCCTGCTACTAGGCTCTCTTTGCACTGAATAAAACTGTCCTTACCTAAGCTGCTGGTGTGTTCAAGTCTTTTTTCAACTGTTTTTATCCATCTATTTGTCTAGAGAAAGTTGCTCTTTTTCAGCAATGCCCTGCTTCACATACATTCATAATTACACCCATTCACATTTGGGAGCTGCCCAGTATAACTGCAGCCTTCTACTGTTGGCCGCTGAGTGGCTCCACCTCAAAAGCAGTTTCTGACAGTGGGGAAAGTGTTTCTTATTCACTCTTCCCATCCAGTTTTTCACAAAAATCAGCAACCGTCTGATCACTAATCTGCTTCTCCAACCCCTTAAAGAATAGTTCACCCAAAAATGAAAATTCTGTCATCATCTACTCACCCTCATGCCAAATGAAACACAGGTGAAATTTGTTAGTCCACATAACACACAGGGAGGTTGGCAGCACCACTTGGTAGCAGCCTTCTCCAAAACAACTGAAGTCAGTGGGGACCTGTTCTTTAGAGTTCCAAAACAAAAACAGACAAACAATCACACTGTGAATAGAAAGACCTATACACCATTATTTGTTGCAAATCAATCAGCTGTAGTTAAGATTTGCACTAAATGATGGTGTAAATATACTGTAGGTCTTTTTGGAACTCTGAAGAACTGGTCCCCACTGACTTCAGTTGTTTTGGAGAAGGCTGCTATGGAGTTGTGCTGGCAGCCTCCCTGTGTGTTATATGGACAAACTTCACCTGTGTTTCAACTGGCATGAGGGTGAGTAGATGATGACAGAATTTTAATTTTTGGGTGAATTATTCCTTTAAAACAAAGCAATGTCTACTCATGACCCCCTGTCATGTCAGAGGCAGTTCACCCAAAAAATGATTTTCCCCTTTCAGGTTGTTTCATTTGATTATCAGGGGAGGCCTAAAGGCTGAAAACTAAAAAGTAAAAATGATAGAAATATCAGAAAAAATAGACAATAAATTTGTATGGTAGAAATATCTTTTTTTTCCTATCCAATAACTCATCTCGCAACCCCCCAAAATTATCTTGCGACCCCGTGGAGGAGAACCACTGCTCTAGGCGACCGCCTCTGCCAGATCATTGGCCTTCCAGATAATTTTCTGTCATGTGTTGTTCACCACTATGAATCATTAGGTTGATATGGTGTAGGTTTGGTCGTATGATTAATTGTAAAAGGAAATAGTGGAGAATAGCATTCTTCTTCTATGGGGCTTTTGAAGGGATGAGTTGAGACTTGTTACTCTGAGAGGCTGACGTGCACACACACACACACACACACACACACACACACACACACACACTGCTTGTCTGTGGACAGAGTGAAAGCTGTTTGCATTCAGTGAACATGCAGCAACAAGAGGGTCAGTGCAGTTGGCAGGTGTGTGAGAGCAGATTTTTGCACTTCTTCTTGCTTCTTATATAATTCCTATGCAGTGGATCTGATTCTCATAAGGGCAGTTCACAATCTGTGAAGCCTTGGTATAATTATGCAACTGAGAAGTGGTGATCAATACTGTTCAAACTGTGGCTTGAATGGGTCTATCCTTATCCTTATAATATTAAGCTTGTGCCGTTGAAATTCATCACAGATTCAAAGTGACCATAATTTTTGGACTGGAAACCCGAGGAAGTTTAGACTGATTCTAATTGGAATTTAAACTGTTGTGTCTAGTGTCTTACATAGTAAACTAGGACATCCTCGCATAAATAGTGGAATAGCTGAGAATCTCTGGTTATATTAGCACTGTCCTCATTTGGTTTCAGAGTTGTTATGAGATGTAAATATTGACTTTGGACAGCCTAGGCTTGTTTCTGCTAGACTGTGTGTTTCCTTTAGCGCTGTTCTCATGAGGAACACAGTAAAAGACCAGTTGCACCAGCAAACACACACATACACACACACACACACACACAAATGCACACACGTACACACACTCACACAAACATGCAAACACATAGAGAAGTCTTTTTACAATGAAATGACAAATTATACATATCTGGTAACAATATACTGGAGGCAAGGAATATATTTAGTGAATATATTACAATTTTGTATTGATTCTAATGCATTTTGAATTAATTTGGTTAAACGTTATGTTTATTTTCATATTTATTTTCATAGATGTGACTATGAAAATGAAGCTGAACAGAAACGCTGGCTGTAGTTGAGTGGAGTCATATTGCAAAGTTTCAGAAGAGAGTCCAGTGCCATCTGCTGTTTGACTCGCTTTGGTTCATACTGTGATTAGAATAGACTTCTGATGTATTTTGTCACAAACTAAATCATGATTTTTGTGAAGACACATTCAATAGAAATGGCACAATCATATTTGAATGATAAAAATGATAATTTATAATTCATATAATACAGTATATATTATAGTTTATGTACTGTATGAATTAATATACATACTTTTGATTTTATGGGTCAAACAAAAATCAGCATTCAATTTGTGATGTAATACTACTACTTTAATTAATTCCAGAACCACATATATACATTTAAGTATTATTCTGCTAAGATGCAGACACACATACACGTTCACAAATGTTGTCAAAATTCAACCTCCAGTCCATCTTTCATTCTCCATCTTCTGTCCTTCTGTTTTTCCGTCTATCTATCTTTCCTTCTAAGTGTGTGTGTCTCTCTCTCTCTTTCCTCTCTGTCTCCTTCCTCCAGAGAGCGAGGGGGGAATCGATGCGCTGATATGAGATTCAGCCTAATGAGGATCAGAAACATCTTAATAAAGACCCGTAATCCACCACTTAATCCCTCATTACAGAATCATCTGCATTCTCTGGTCCCGCTCCGTGCCGCCGCAGCGACGGCACATTCGGGCCCATTGTTCTGCCTCGGCTCATCCCTCACCCAGGGCTACGTCTCCCTTTGTCTCCCCTCGGTGTCAGTTATATTTGATCCCCTCTCATTAGACTTTCAGACGAGATGAGCCGAAGGGCCTGAAAATAGTGCTTTTGTGTGCACTTCTATGTGCTATCTCGCCCGTCTGAAATGGAAAATGAGACATATGCTTAATGAGTAAGAGATGGACCGGGACTTGCCGCCCGACGGAGAGAGATAGGGATGGGTATTGTGTGGGATGAGGCGCTGCGACCAATAGGCCTACTGTTTGAGGACACACTTTTCCAGGCAACGTCAATGTCAGTGATTATGACTTCTGAGAGTGTGAAATTGTTCTGAAGTGGGACAGACGGATTAAAGTTGAATGCATGAGCCCTGGGGAGCTGCTGAGTCTCTGTGTTTTATTTTAGCCAAGAATTAACGCACAAGTTAGGGACGTTTCTACATGTTTTAGGTTGGAGTTCTACATACACAGTGGGCATTGGGGGGCAGTCTTGAGCAATGAGCACCAAATTATAGTTAGTCTATCGTTACTGTTGTCTGAAAACCTTGCAACTCCAGTTCTGATTTTCATATTTTCACTTTAGCTGAATGATCCTCTAATGGTTTACAAAATTCTCCAACCTCTTGGGCTCATGAAACCCTTTCAAAACATATAGGATAAACAAAAAAATGCATTGTCATTAAGCTAAAGGTTTTTACCTGATAGTGACGTTATGCTAGTTCATAGTCTGTGATATTTCAAAGTAAAGGAAATTTCTGTTTTGCTACTTTCTATCGCCCACTGATACAACAGAATATTCAACTTATAACCATGACAGCTTTTGCATGCTGTTCTAAACACCCGGTGTGTCAGGGAGGTCTGTCCCAGGAAAAGTCCTCTGGTGCACAGGAAGTGATGCAGCAACAACAGCTTGTGGAATAAGTAGAAGAACTGGGTAGTTACCTTGAGCAATGATAGCCACCATGGCTGAACAGACAAAGCTATTTTTACAGTCATTGGAACAGGCAAAGAAAAGAGCGCCACCTACAGAAACTCAAACTTCATCAACAGAAAATCCAAGGAAAAACACGTCACAGTATGGGACACACTGTTTGATTGACATGTGATTTATGGGAAGTAGTGCAGAAAGACCACAGCAATGACCACTTATAACCAAAATAAAACAAATTACCACGTTAAATTTAACTAAGTAGTACTTTTAATTGAAAATCACACTTTAAAGTTTATTCAAATTACTCCAATTAGCAATTGTGGCAACTGAAATGGCACACAAAAAGACACATTGCCACTCCTTCTCCTTCTCTTGTCAAAACTTCTCCCTTCTATTCCTTCATATCCATCAGTAAAGCAGTGTGTTGTTTTAAGCCCTGTGGATGGGAACAGGCAGTATCAAAATGCTATGCAAAAATCACCCCCATCCACAACAAGAGCACCCAGGCAGACAGATGCACTCCAATTTACACTAACGAAGGAGGTTAATGTAGAATTATGTGCCGAGAGCGGGAGAGAAATCTCTTTCTTTAGGTGAAGCTGTGCGGTGATCCTTGCGAGGGCTGGATAATTAGCCCCATGAAGGTGTGGGGAAGGCTGATTCCTCGCCCGCTCTACCCCTCCCTCTTCATTACCCGCTGCACTGAGGTGAGCAGGAGGTGGAGGGGGATAAAACATAACAAATAAAACTCATTAAAGGTGCCCGTGTGGCTAAAAATCCCCCTCTGCAGTACGCGTATGCACCGCAGACATGATTAGCTCTTGTCAAGGGAGCCATCGTTATTCTGCCTGGATATGAACGCAGATCAAAGCCTCGTGTAGTTTCATTGTCTTTTAACCTGAGGGAGGATTCGCAACATCAGAGCTCCCTTTTTGGCAGGTTTCCATTTTTCCCTAGATCTCGCTCCGTGGAGACCCAGAAAATCATTGCATATAACAAGAGCAAATCTTAAGTCTGCGATGGAAAAAAATCAACATGATTGCACCCATAGCAGTTTTGCTGCGGTGTTAATGTTTGATGCTGCAAAATAGATGAGGGTTTATTTATAAGTTGTTTTCAGGTGCAACGAGTCACAGCGACTTCAGCACCAGGTATGGTTCTTTCCCATGGCTCCTTGCTGCACTTTCAGTTACGTGTTGCAAGTTGACACACAACTCCTTAACTGTCAGTTTCACAGCGATGAGTGATGTCAGCCTTGTTTATCATTTTATATCTCCAAACACCATACATCAACCAAAACAAAACATAAACATGGCATTTGAAATGTCGTACTTAATGGTTGCATTGCACAATTGTTTTGAGAATAATTTGAGAATAAAAACAGCCAAGCAACAAAACCATATTATTGAAAATTAGAAACAGTCATATTGACTTATTGTTATCTTGAACTCTATGTAAAATAAACTAAAAGAGGACCACATTTGAAGTTACATTGGAAATAAGAAGACTAGAAGACTACATTGGAAATAAGATTTGGAAACTTTATGTGTGACTATCAAATAAACATCAAAGAAACAAACAAATGTTGATGCACTGTATTTCTGAGATAAATTTGAAAACTTCCAACAGGTTTTGCACAAATTGGACCTTATTGTCTATAAAGCATTGCTCTGACTGGACAAGACAATAGTTCTCTGGTTTGAGAGCCTGCGGCAGTTAACCATGGAGGCTGAATCTCCCCCAGAGGTGATGTTTTGCTCCAACATGCTGGGTGTAATCCACACCAATCTCCTGCCTCATTTCACACACACAACTCATTTGCATCGGTGATCCTCGGGGTCTGCGATCCCTGAGGTGGCATGAGGGCAGCCGCAGTTCCGGCCCCATGAACCCCTGTAATCTCCACTCCGGCATCAGTGTTTCTAATTAGGACAACGCAATTCATCTCCTCAGGTATGAAGGCGTCAGTTTGCCCTCACAACTTGAACTTGTCTGTGCAAATTACTCCATTTATATCCCACTTTCCCCTCCTTCTCCCACACAACCGCCCCCCCTTTTTTTTTTAGCTGTTTACAACAGGCAAAGATAGAGACAGGTGCAGGACTTTCTCCTTAGGGCGTGCGCTCACAGGCGTGTGTGTGTGTGTGTGTGTGTGTGTGTGTGTGTGTGTGTGTGTGTGTAACTGCTATCTGAGAGAGCATGTGCCAGGAAAGCATGCTGTACACTAATCATACATGATAGCATCTCCAGCCGACAGACAGCAGGCACACGTTAGAGGCCTCAGGCTCTGGAGCAGTGAATGACTGCAGCCAGCCGTGACCACATCAGGCACAGGCACACACACACACACACACACCTACACACACACACACACACACACACACACACACACACACACACGAATGGGAATAGACACGCAGACACACACCCATTCCCACTTTAATGCTTACATTCCATCTGTGATCAAGGAAAGAAAGTTGATACAGAGTTTACAGTTCATATTTGCTTTAATAACTGCACAATGCGCTCCCACTGGTTTCTCTGCATTGAGTAAACAAACAGATGAGAGTTTGGATCAATCTATTTGCCAGGGTCAGGCCCAATGCATGAATGAACTCATCAATTCCAGTTCAACTGAGGAATTGAAATTGGAATTTGAAAAAAACCCCTACAGAAAACAGAATTGGAATTGAATTGGAATTTCAGGAAGTTGAATTTAATTGAATTAAATTTTGTGAAATTCCACATATCTGAGATCACATGTTACATATTATCAATACTGAATATTAGAAAATGTTAAAGGTATCCTTTCAGCTGGTATTTGATGCAGAACATGTAATCGTAATCCATACATTATGATTGAATGTATTTGATTTGTTTATTTCATGGAATTTGATGGAATTCAATTCTGTTTCATGTCATTCCAATTTAAATCCAATTCTGTTTCCTTGGAGCTGGGTGACATTCCAATTCCAATTCCAACTCCAGGAACTGAATCGGAATTTACTATGCATTCTCAATTCAATTCATGAATGGCCCCAATGCTGCTATTTGCTTAGATTTGATATGAGTCTAACCTCAGACTAATCTCACACTGCACTACAATCACCAAACATACAGTTGCTCCCTCCTGTTGCTTCCTGCGCCTCGCTGAACTATCTCTCCCGCCGTTCCCAGCCAGCGCTGATAATGAACCTCCACTGTAGCAGGAATGCAGGCTCTGGCGCTGCGCGTTTCCCTCTGTGTGTGTTTGTCCTCGCCGGCCTCTTCCCTTTGTTTGTTGCAGTTGGAAGCCTTGGGAAAGAAACAAACACTGGAATTCAGTCGGCACACACAACACCAGATACCCAGGAAGCGGTGAATGGAGAGTGGATGTGGCAGTAATGGGATAGAGCCGGGTCTTTTGTGCCTCATTGTGTCCCGTCTGCAGCGGTCAGCGCTGGCGGGGGTCAGACAGTGACCTCTGGCTTTTGACCGGGCGACATAATAGAGTGAAAGGTCAGGTATGGCTCTCAGCGCTAATATGGATAGTATTGCCGGCTTAGACGACATATGAAAGATGATTCAAAAGAAAGTTGAGCTGCTGTCAGTCAAAATGACGGGTGGAGTTTTTTTCTTTGTTGTCGCTGATGAAGTGGATTTTTCGTGTTGTTTTTGGACTTTCTGTATCTCTTATATTTTTGTTGTTTTATAACCATATAGTGTTGTCAATAATGAAGTTGGTTTCATTTTTACTTTTTACGCATTTATCTGACACTCTAATCCAGAGTGACTCAGAATGAGCAGAATAACTATAGTTATGACTATAGTCTCTCTCTCTCTCTCTCTCTCTTATCTCTCACCTCCCAGCTGTCCCATCCTTCCTTCTTCCATCCTCTTCTCTCTCTCTCTCTCTCTCTCTCTCTCTCTCCTTTTTAATATGATTGTACTTTTGTACCTTTGTTGTTTTGTATGTATATAACTGCCTGTTTTGCCACTGTCTCCCTTGAAAAAGATATTTCAGTTCTCAGTGGGATCTACCTGGTTAAATAAAGGTTAAATAAAATAAATAAATACAAATAAATAAGCTTAAATTCTGAGATCACCAGACATCATCAACGCTCTTTTAATATCAAAGTCTATTATTCACCGCCTCAGCTGATGTCAGCATGACATTTGACACCATGAACCATTTTCTGACTGTTTCTCTGGACTATTCTTGGTCTACTTTATCTCCTAAACTGTTAATTACTTCTAGGAGGATTGGACCGTGGAAATACTCCATCTGCGTTTAGGCCTGGACTTATCAGTGTTCCAGTGAGGAACTGCAGCACCAGGTAGCAGAGGGAACTCTTTATGACCTGAGATTAAGAGAGTCTCCTTCATTGAATTAACCTCTGGCCTTTGTCACTTTAGGTACTTAAGCAATTTGAGAAGGTAAACACTTACAAGCCAGTAGCTGAATACCTTCGCTCACTTGATAATGGTCAAAGTGTCACAGCTATAAAGATATTTATCCACGGTGTAAAGAGAGTAAATGCTTATGTATTTTTTCGGTTGTTTTCAGTAAAATCACATATATGCTTTTCCACCTTACTGAGCTTGGATGGATAGTAATGTCTATTTATTCTTTATTGGTCTTCTTTTTCCCTGTAATATTCTCAATAATCACTGGAGTAGGATTTTAATATTACAATTACGTATGGTAGACCTTAGACTTCGTTCAGGCTTTTCATTTCTATATGTGAAAGGATCCGCCCTAACTAATAAATCTACAATAGAGCTCCATGTCAGAGGCTACCGAGTCGACCTCAGGCAGTTGCGGTGCTGAAGACACTGATGGGGCCCTGATGACCCTCAGTGACCTCTGACCTCTGTCCCGAGCCCCGGCCCTTTAATAAAGCCTCCACAGATCACTTCCATATGGTGACTTACAGAGGAGCCCATCGTGAAGTAATTTCATTAAAAGTCTCACCGCTTCTGGATCACTGGAACATAGCTACACACTGGAGTTTATGAAGAGGAAACATGAGCAAAGGAGTTTTTAATTGTATTGTAAATTGTACATGTTCAATTTCATAATAAGTTTATCTTTCATCCTGGACTTGGTTATGGTTCAAAAGCCACTTATGCTTAGTGTTGATGATGGATAATAATCAATGAGATGGCAGCTATATTTTGCCGCACATGTTTATTCCTGCAAATTTTACAATGTAAGTTTTATAACCTCATTGACCAGAGGCACGATTCAACCAGCCAAATGCTCAAGTTAAAGCCCATGCACATTAAAAAGTTAGTCATCCTCCTTATCTCTGTCTGTCCTCAAGAACAAAGTGACAGATTATCAGTATGTGAGGAGTCCATGAGCCGTGTTGTTGACACAGCTGCAGCCTGGGTGTAAACTAACGTGTTCAGGATGCACCGCACTGCTGCCTGCCAGCCTGCCAGCCTCACAAAAACACAAAGACTGGAAAGACTTTCTCCCACCCAGTGTGAAAAACCAGTCTAGGGAATGTTCTAACTTTCTCTGACCTGCAAAGGAAAAAGGCAGCAACTTCAATTCTGGTCATAAATCACATTCTGTCAGCATTATGTCAGTGTTAATGTGGTTAAAATATAACCTCTATGTCAACAAATCGCATTTTCAAGTCTTGTACTCCCTGATGAAGGCATATTTGCCGACACATGTTGGAGTTTTTAAGAAATTCAATAGGAACCATGCAATATTTTAACTTTTTCAATTGAAGAAGAGTTGCCTTGGTCCTTTCCTTCTTTTTTGTCTTTCTAAAACTCATTTGGCTGGGCAGCAAAATAAGCTTTAAAGACATTTTTCTCAGTTTTACACTCTGAGCAGCTACTTCCTTTTTCCTTTTGTTACCACAGTGTTAACTGTATACATCTACAATAAATACCGTAGTCTAGTTTTCAAGAGCAGATATTAATGCTGCTAAACTTAAAGCAAGGATACAAGACAGACAAGCCTGTCTGATATGCTGTCACAGCCAGAAGGGGGCAGTGGTGCTATAACTCTCACTTACACACTGAATCTCAGCTGAGGTCGGTCTAAAAGTCACTTGCCATTCTTCATAGCACACTCACAATGTCTCTTTCACAAAACCAAACATATGAAACAAAACCTGACGAGGAAGCCAAAATCTGACCCTTTGTCAACAGCGGACCAGATCCCAGTTCTGAGACGCCGCTGGTATCTCTCTATCTGCTCTGTGTATCACAGTTTCAGGGGCAGGGAAGCCCTGCCCTGTAGGCAGATAGGGAGAGGAAGGCACTGTGGCGGAGAAACCAGCCTTTGTCTTTCCCGTGCCTTGTCCTCCAGCCGTGCTCAGACATTCAGCTTTGTGTGGGCGTGGGTGTTAATGTACCCACTGACAATGGTATCAGGTGGGCGCTCCGCAGGGACACGGGGTCTGGGATCTATATTTGCTCCTGCTTAACTCTCCACCGTATATCCCTGTGTTGTGTTTCAGAGGAGTATAGGTTTTCTGTATTGTTGTGTGGAGGTCGGGGGTTGGCGGGCGAGAGGATGTCCTCTTTGTAACAGGTGCTGCAGGGACGGTCGGGGCTTCCCCAAGGACCGATAGGGAAGAGTTCCCCTTGCATGGTGCAGACTTTACATGCGTGTGAATAGAATATCTAAGAGACAGGAGGATGCTTTATGGCAATACAATACATGCAGCCCTAAAAGCGGACAATTGTCTGCATGGATCCCTGTTGTGTCCCGGGTGGAGATGCGTACGTACATCTAGTCACTGCTGGGTGTTGGGTGTAAACCAGCAGAAAGTAAAAAAAAAAAACCTGCATACTATTGTCCACCTTTCCTTTGATTTACTGTGACAAAACCTCACAGACAAAGTTTCAGTCTGACACTTCACTTGATTATTCCAAGTTGACACTGGATAAAGATCCAATGATTCACTAATTTCTACACATATACATACAATAAATATTTATTGGCTGAGAATTGCACAAAATGGAATTGTACAAAAATAAATTTCAGTTTAAATACAAAGTAAGCTCTTTCTCTGTTGTGTTCTACAAGACAATATCCACTGGAAACAGGATTTTTACAGTGAAAACTTACTTACACAGTATCTTAACATCTTAACAGTATCTTTGGTAGAGTTGTCAATGTAGACACTCAGAAACTGAAACAGGGGAGATATAAGTTAAATATAAGTGTGGGTAATGCTTACGGTCAGCAAGGCCAAGTCTCATGAATCAAACACTCAGTAAGGTCAAAGTGTCAAAAAAGTGTCAAGGTGCAAACAGGCATTTCCTCCTGACCCTCATTCTCTCGATTTCACGGCTGAGAGTCAACACTGTTGGAGAGAAACGAGGATTCATCCTCTACTGTGATTAATCTATGGCAGAGTTAATCATTAATGGCCTGCTGGCTGATGCCCTCATCTCTGAAACACATTAACCCAGGTCATAGTAAATACACTTAAATAGTCACTGACAAGGCATCATTAGTCTAGTGTTTCTGCATGGCCTTATTCAAGAGGATAGGAGAGATAGGAGTCAGTCGATTTTAGACAAAACCAGAACAATTCTCTATTTTGCTGTTACACCCAAAAACAACATTCCTATTACTTAAATTTTAAGTTAAATTGATTTCTTGACCCTGCAAACATACCTTCAAGTCTCCATCTCTTATAGTTTCATACTGTAGTTATGGCTTAAAAAAAAAAATCGTCTAATGGACGTAATCCCAGATCACCACCAAAATCGTATCAATTGCAAAGTTTACTCAATTCCTTGGCTTATGGCCCTACCTGTCCGCCAAATCTCATGGAAATCCATTCATAGGTTTCTGAGGTGTCCTGCTGACAGACAGACAGACAGACAGACAACTAACTCACATCCATACACTCACAAGTTATGAGTAGCAAGCTCAGCAGCTAATACAGTATAGCACTGGCCTGCTAGTGACAAGTCAAACAGCTGTCAGTCCGGTTCTTGTTTTATGTCTTTTATGTATGGCTATAGATCTCACATCTTAACATCCTAAGACATACAGTAGCCTGTACAGTGTTTTATTAGTTAGTTTTTATTGAAGTCTGTCTGTCTGTCATTTAAGACTGTCTGTCTACTGTGTGTTGCCATGAGATAACCTAATTTCCCCTTTGGGATTAATAAAGTACCTACCTACCTACCATCCTATCTAACGAACAAGATTTTACCTTCTTGGTAAAAAGGTTAGCCAATAGTCTGAGTTTAGGAAACAGTTTCTTAGTTAAGTGAGGAAAAAAATGCCCCAAGAACGCATCAATATCCTAGAACGAGGATGTCTCTAACGACCTTAAAGTACTCGATTTACAGTAAGGACCTCAAGTCCACAGGCATTATTCACAAAGGATCTGAGGTCATTTCCTGTTGTGTATTTCCGATGCTATCGTCCTGAATAGCCCAGCGGTTGTTTTCCATCCATCCAGGAAGTCCTTGCTTAATTTGTTATGCCTCCATCACCTCCTCTCCTTTTTTCTTATTCCCAAAGAAAACCCAGCATCGGCCAGCCAGGCACTTATCAGTCAGGGACTTTAAAGATGTTTATTTACAGATCATCAGGGAGCTTGGGAAGAGGCCTCAAAGACGGCTGCCTGCTGGTCTTCAAACCCCGAGATTCGCTCCCTTGGCGCGGCGTCAGGGGCCGCGCCCCCCTGGCCATGTTTGATGGGTGTCGACAGCCACTCGCAGGGCTTCAAAGAGCAGCGTGGCGGCTGCAGATGTGTGACTGCTCACAGGGCCCTAATCTGTTCAGAGGAGGGTATCCAATCCGGATCTTTTTCATCCAGCCGCACAGAGACAGGGCTTTTTCCAAGGGGCCTGCTGTAATACAGTGCATTAGTGAGATAAAGGCCTCTCCTCACAGCTGTCTCATGCTGACAGCCTCTTGGAAAAACTGGCTCGGGGTGGATCTGGGAGGATCCCTTCCTTTTCTCTTGCTGTATCTCCTCCACAGGTCTGTTTCTCTCTCCTCAGCCTCACTCTACTTTTCAACCCTTGAGCTTGGCCTTCTTCTTTTGCCCACAGATCTCTTTTATCATTTTTATGATAAGTTCTCCCCATGGTGCAACTTCATAACTCTGTGTAGTTCACTGCAAAGCCGTAGCCCCTTCCCAAGTTTTCTCAGACACAGAAACTACCAAAACAGAATAGAAAAATGAAAATGTACATGACCTCTTGAGATGGGACTTTTGGTGGTTTAGGATCCAACTTGGGTTCCCAGAGACAAGCACACAAAACCACTTCTGATTGGACCGACAACAAGGCTAGCAGCTGTTATTGGCCAATAAGAGCCTGTGTTGGGACTTTTGTGTATGTATTTATAGAGTAGGGGAGGCAGAGTGATAAATTGGAGTCTTCCCCCTCATCAGTAGACGGCCAGCAGACGAGCCAGGACAAGGAGAGACGGACATCCAGCCAGCCAGCCAGACCATGGAGGAAGGGAAGGAGGGATGGAGGGAGGGAGGCAGGGCCCCAGACGTCACATCTGCCACCACTACTCCCCAGGGGCCTCCGGGGCATGGGAACCTTGCTCCGCTCCACCCAACCCCCCCTCAGTGCTCTAACCAGTCCCCCATCGGCCTGGGACCTGGTCTGCCCGGCTGGGACCCCAGTTCTCCTACTCGTTTCCCTCACTATCACTCTCTCTCTCTCCACCTCCCTCAGTCCCATCAACCATCACCCACCCCCCTTGATGATACTCATTATCACCTTTGCAAATGTCAGTGGAAAAGTCAAAAGTCCTCATAGTGTCTACGGTGTGTGTCTGTGTGTGTGTTTGCATGCATGTGTGCCTTTTTGTGCATTTGTATGTGCTTTCTTACATGTGTTTGCGTTATGTGTGCAAATGTGCTTCTGTGTATGTGTGTGGGAGCATATGGGTGATTTTCTCCTTCCAATCCTCTATGGATGTAGGCGATAATTGAAGGAGCTTGAGGAACCTTTCATCTCTCACGGACCTCAGCAGAGCTGCTGGTGGGAACTGCTGCTTGTTTGTCCTGTCCGTCCTTCTCCCTCTGTGGTGAAACACTCTGTGATGTTGTGTTTTATAAGGGTGCGATCACACCTACGGTTTGTTTTCTTTGGTCCGAATCACAGTGGAAATGTTTACTTTGTTGCATTGTTATATTTCGTTTAGGTTCACACTGCCTATTTGCTCAGCGTGTAAACAAAAGTCACATGGACTCAGATGTAGCTTGTTTATTGGACAGAGTTTTGGTCATCCCACAAGATTGGACATTTTGGCGTGGGGGCTTGAGACAAAACAAATCTGTCCAGTCCCTGTAAATTTAGCTCAGCATGATGGATTTGTTTGTGCTCTTTGCTGTAATTTACTCTGGTGTTCATAACAGTTAAGAAAATGTGAAGAAATACAAGTTCAATATAGCCCTTTATCACAGGCATGTCTCAAAGGAGAAAGAGCCTAACTAGATCTAACTGATCAACAATCAACCATAGAACAGAAGCATAAAACATAAAACAAACATACAAGAAGCAGAACAAAGTATAATTTTAGCAAGACATAACAGCCTACCTATTCTATATAGCCTAACCTAAATACCTGTATGTGAGCATCAGTCAAGACAGCGGCTTGACTTCATTCGCAGGTACCAAAGAATTTCACCTCATTGTGACTCCAAGTTTGCCCTTGGTTCATTTTGTTATGCTAGGCTTTCCAAAGCTGAGTAACTGCTGACTATCAGATGTCAACATCCATTTCCTTATACCCATACAAAAGTGTGTTTTGGGATTGTTTCCTGTAGTTTATTCAGATTATATTCTCACTCCTAACAAACGAGACCCAGATTTTCAGGCGTCTTGGCACAGTTATTTGGTGCCACCCAAGTTCAAAAGGCATTGTTCTCACATGCCCAAATTAACTGAAATAGTAAATAGTTGGAGTAAGCATTCCAGAGTTTGAATAAACTGCTCTAAACACTTGGTGTGAACACACCCTAACACCCCCTAACAATGGAAAGAAAAGCCACTCCTAAGAGAGAAGTGATGATAAACAATCTTGATTGTGTCTATAATATATTTCTCTGTAAATGACAAATAATCCTAAATATCAGTTGCAAATAAAATGGGTATTTGTGTCACATTGTTGCATTTATGCCCCAATATTCACAGTCAAGGTTATCATGCCATATTATCTCCTCTCTCTTTGCGTGTCCCACATTGCTACAGTAATACAGCAGTTAAACCCCTGCCAGCTGTTAACAATGGCATGCTGTGTGTAAAGACCTCCTGTGTGTGTGAATCCTGTGTGTGTGTGTGTGTGTGTGCAGCAGCTGTCGGCAGCATGTATGTCTGCCAGCCAGCGGCCGGCGCAGAGCGGCCCGCTGCTCCCAAAGCTCTTAGCAGTGCGGCCTGCCTTCACGCTGCTGCAGTTAACTCCTGCCATTCTTGTGGACCGTGTCAATATTATTACAACAATGCACGCTCCAGTCTGGACCCCTTAGCCAAAAATATCTCTCAACATCACGCTGGACAGATTTGCTCAGCATTTTTCGACTACGAATGTGAAATTTTCAACCTGCCTACCTTTTATCTTTCAGAGGGAGTAGAAAAGAGAAAGGTGAAATAAAAGTTATAAGACGCCTAAGTATTAAACTAGCTTTCTTTGGAGTGTTTGAGCCCCTGAATCAAAAATCAAACCATTGTGGAAAGCAAATAAAGAGTTTTTGGATGATGAAATGTAAAAAATACATTGGAGTGAAACCTCAAATCACTGATTACCCACTGGAGTTATCACTTTGTGTTTCAGAGGGACGTGTCAACAAGCCAAGGTCAACACAGCCAAGGTGTCAAAACCCTTTCCTCTCTCCCACTAACTACACAGCAACAGCTGATAGTTCATAAGGGTATAATGTTACTTCTTGGACGACACAACAAATTATCATCAAACAGATGACACATACTTGTCTCCACTCAGGTTTCACAAAGCAAGGCTGTGTCGCAGTCGAGGGAATAAACAAGCAATGCCTCACATGCCAAAGTGTGGTTTGTTACAGTCTGAATGAGGGAGACGGTGTGTGTTGGCGTGTGTGTTGGCGTGCGTTGGCGGACTCGTGTCTGTGTGGTTTGGTGCTGTGTGTGTATGAAGCTGTCAATCCTGAGGCAAAACATAGCAGCAAATAACAGTGTTTGTTTTGACCTGCACGTAGTACCAGATGTGTGGAGTTTACTGCATCAAGTGATTACAGAAAAGTATATTCAATTTTTGGCACTCCAACTCCAACTCCACCCATCTGGCACCTAAGAAGGCTAAAGCAAACCAGAACAAGGCAACAGTAAACACATCATCCCCCACGCATGATGGAGTCCATGTTTGGGCTAATCATTTAAAATGATGTTACCAAATGCTTGTATAGTGTAGAGTATCAGGCCAATCAGTGTCATTTTTCAAACACACAGAACACAGTGCCAAAATGTGTCATCCCTCTACATTTTACAATATGCTAGCACTTTCTATGTGCTCAGGTGGAGGGGGGGTGGGGTGGGGTGGAAGATATGCATGATTGGAGTGAGAACTACATTGACTTTTAAAACTCCACCTGTTAACATAAAGTAATTCATGCGTTGACTTAGCCGCTGCAGTTACTACTGCTTCCTGGTATTTGGATGTTCAGCCACCAGCCTCCAGTTGGTTGATGCTTTTGTTCGACTTCAACCGTACCGCCTGGTGTATGAGCACACACTTCCATTATGCAAGGCTCCTGGGGCCCTGTGCAGTCTTAACATACTGTAATTCCCAGTATTGTGCTGGCGCAGCAAAATGTTTTTTCTTGGAATAGGGGTGCTTGTCAAAAAGTCTCAATAACATAAAGAAAATTCTCGCTCTGCAACATTGTTGCTCTTAAAATAGCTCTGTTTATTGTTAATTGTTTATTGTTAACGCGTTTCGACATATTGTCTTTGTCAAAGTATCGTAATTACCCTAATACCGTAAATACCCTAAGCACTGTGCATTTTGACCTTTAATAATAGTGCCCCCATTAAGCCAATCGGTGTAATTTCTAAGCATAGCTGGATGTGTGTTGCAAGTTTTATGTCAATAGGACTGACAGTGTAGGAGTTAGGGTCTTTAAAATGTTTCACCCCTAAGTATAGCGCCCCCATTAGGCCAAATGATCCTTCAAGCTGCTCTGTGGCCTGTGTAGTGTGCTGAGACATGTTACTGATCAATCTGACTGGTGAGGAAACAGGAAGGAACGCCGCCGGCGGACGGACATGCAGCCCCTCGTCCCTTTTCGTGTCTCACATGCCAGACGTTCATGACATTCTGTCTGAGCCGGACAGATGATGAGCTGACAGAGATAATAAGCCGAGTCTTAGAGCTCTTGACAGATCTGATGCCCAGCTGAACTGCTGTCAGTTATCAAGGGTTGGTGCTTTGAAACGTCATATTAAATCCATCAGTGTTAGTCATCCATTCCATTCCAATACTTATCACCTTTCCAGTCTACTTAATGTTAATGTGTTGAAAATGTCGGCAGCATATGTTTACATGACCCTGCAACTACAGTATATTCTACTTTATTGCTTTTATTGTTTAGTTATTTTATTATATCTACTACATGAATTGCTTATTTTTCATATTCTAAATGTGTGCTTACATTCTATTTCATTTCCCTTCATTGATTCCTGTTACTTTTGCTGTTGCAATGACGTAATTTCCCCACAGGGATAAATAAAGATTCATCCTATCTCAGCTTTCTCATTAGTCAGAATCAGCAGGCTAGAGGGTAAAAGAAGCATGCTTGTGACTAGAAGTTTGCTGGTTCAAATCCTGCACTGGCTGGAAAAAATTGAGTGAATATGAAATGCTCCACTCTCCATTAAAAGCTACCACTGAGGTGCCCTTGAGCAAGGCATTGGAGCTGGGGCTTCAGTGGGGCTGCTCAGTGGCCAAAAGTGGAAGACTGCTGGTTTTACTGGCCAGCTCCAAAGAGTGTGAAGCAGGGTGTGGATGAAAAAGAGCAGAAGCATTTGGTCAACCATTCTTGCAATTCTTGTAATATTTTTTTTAACGTTTTTTTTTATTAGAATGTCGTTACTTTTACTTTTTTGTTTGTTAACGTAAACTTTTAAAAAAGGGAGAAAAAGGTGAATATCCTGCTAATGCTGCTAATTGAAAACACAACCTATCTATAAATTAGGTTGAGCAATAGTCTTGCATTGCATTTAATATGATCTACAACACACAGCACATATTGTTAAAGCATGTTTTTGCACTGGATAATGTAAAAGAACTCTAACTTACTTTCAATAAATAGTAACTTTGCAAAGTAACTAGTTTTTAAGGTAAATCACGAAGTAACTACTAAATTAATTACCCTTTAAAGTAACTTTCCGCAATATGTTCATTTTCAAATGTGTTAGTTGCACTCAGTGTTTTGTCTTTATTGTCTAATGTCTTGCAGTGAAATCAACTTTGACTTCCTGCTGACAAGGAGGGAGCTCAATGGAGGGAAAAACTTAATGCTTTCCGTAGATTCTTACTCTCATATACAACCAAGACTGAATTACACCTTATCACAACACGAACAATGTCCTCATTCAGGTCTCCCGACATACAAGGACTCAGTCCAGCATCAACAAACAGGCACACACACACACACACACACACACACACACACACACACACAGCTCAAGGACAAGACTACTTGTTCCTCAATTGGGAGCTTCCTGTGAGTGAGAAATATTAATCAGTGAAAGGCGTGACTGTGAAGTGATTGATATATGAATCATAATGGTGTTTTATTGCCACAGTATTCTCCTTGATGTGATCTTTATTTTGGATCTGGATCTATTATTGGTCATCCTTTTTATGGCTCATAGGGATTCAATATACTGTAAATCTGTGCAGCATTGAAGTACTATGTCATCTGTACATCGTAGCAATTTTCTGTGCATGTATTACTATTATTTGTGTAACACGGGTATTTGTCAATCCTGACAATGTGTTTCATGAGTGGATTTGGTTTAGGTTTAGTTTGTTTGCACATACAAATGATAAAAACTGAAAAATAGGGAGGAGAAATAAAACCTGTGAGGGAGGAAACCTTATGAAAATGGGTCAAAAAAAAGAAAAAGAGTAAAAAAAAAACAGATAGAGAAATGAAGATGAAGTAGAGACACAGATACAAGATTACAATTACATTTTAGGCCTTTCGCTTATGCTCTTATCTAGTGCGACTTCAAATGAGTGCAACAGTAGAATAAGCTTAAATTTCTAGATCACAAACATTCCACGGAAAGGAAAGTCAACTGTACCAGGATCAAAGCCATAGCGCTCTTACAATTTTCCTGTAAGAAGTATAAAAGCAACAAATAAAAATGAGAGCGAAGGAGAGAGGTTGAGGGAATTTTTTGATGTGAGCAGAAGAGGAAGCTTTGGCAGAGGGGGAATGATTCGGTGGGGAAAGGATGACATAAAAACATTTGTTAAAGAGATGAGTTTTCAACTCGGAAGAAAGAGAATGGCTCTTCTGTTCTGACTGGAGTGGGAAATCTCAAAACCTCCTTAAAAACCTCCTTCCTTCCCACCGCTCCTCTCCATCTGCCGGGGCCCGTCCTCTGGGGACCTGTGGCTTCGATTAACTCACCGCATAAACGCTAATAAACCTCTAATTTGTCACGCAATGTATCAAACACCTCATTATAGTCGGGTACTTTCCTGGGCTCTCGAATGGGAAACGCACCAGGCTGCACTCTCAAAAACTGGATCGCTGGTCACTGGAGAGTTAAATTGACGGAATATCCCTTTAACGACGCGGCCGGCTATGTGACGTTTGATTGGCATGATGCTGCAGATGGCTGCGTCCGTAGCATCGGTGGTGACTGTTACAGGAGACGGTGTTGATCTCGCTGCTAAGCTGGACTCACACTCTCCTCCTCTTTGGCCACACACAGAAAGAAGGGCGAGGCTAATTGATAAACGGGATAAGAAACACAACAGGGGCTCTCAAAAGTAGGGAAAGCGAGAGAGAGAGAGAGAGAGAGAGAGAGAGAGAGAGAGAGAGAGAGAGAGAGAGTGTGAGAGAGACTGTCAATTCATGAGTGAACTCATTAATTCCAGTTCAACTGATGGCCTGGAATTGGAATTTCAAAAAACCTAGAGGAAACAGAATTGGAATTGAATTTAAGTTGAATTTAATTCAGGGAAATTCAGTGAAATTCCATGCTTTTTTTGTTTTTTCTTACTGAGATTACACATAGTGTTATATAGCCTAGTATCAATACTGAATATCATAAAATGTTAATGGTACCTTTCAGGTGGTATTTGATGCATTATATGTAGTTGCAATACATACATTATGATTGAATGTGTTTCATTTGTTTAATGTTTAATGATTTGCTTGTCTTTCATGTGATTCATAATGTTTGATTTATAATGTTTAGCAAGTCAAGACAAACTCTCTTAGAAGTGGAATTTCATGGAATTTTGTGGAATTTCATGGAATTTTGTGGAATTCAATCGTTTCTTGTCATTCCAATTCAGTTCACATTCTGTTTCCTTAGAGCTGGGTGACATTCCAATTCCAACTCCAGGAACTGAATTGGAATTTACCATGCATTCTCAGTTATGTTCATGAATGGCCCCGACCCTGATTGACAGAGAGAAAGAGAAAAAGAGAGAGAGACGGGGAGTGAGGATAGAAACCGGGGCAAAGAATGAGAGAAAAGAGATATGGCAATAAGGCCAAGAAAAAGAGAGGAAGACGGTGAAAGGCAGGAAGAGAGAGCGAGCTGGAGAGATACAGATTCTCTGTTCCTGCCTCCTCAGTCGATCCCTGTGTTGAGCAGAGGCAGCTGGGAGATTGGCAGCTGTTCAATCCCTAATGAGCGACCATCTCCCTGACCCCGCTCCATCCCTCTCCTCCTCCCTCCATCCCACCGTTCAATAAAACCTCCTCAGTCCGAACCTCCACCCTCCCCTCGCCGCACTCCAACCAGCTCTCCGCAATTAGGAGAAGGGCCGAGCGTAATTGCGATGAAAGGACGTGAGCCTGTGTGGCCTGCGTCGCCGGCGGGTCGACTCTATCGGAGCCAGACGCCTCGCTGTTCTGAACATTGTCCATCCGCGCACAGTGAGGGCCTTTGTTCCCAGAGGGACCAGATAGAGAGGCGCTGACCAGCGCACCCAAAATAGTGGCTCAATATTAAAGGAGCGCTCGCCCGGCATAAGCCCACACACTAATTTGGTCCCATGTTCTGGCACTGGGACGTGTGGCTGGTAGGGTTAGACCGATATATCGGTTTGCTGATATTGGACTTTCAATCAGATCGGATATCGGCCAGTCAGTGTTGTTCACCCCTGCTATGGAGGTGATATTGCTGTTGTCGGGTGAAAACCTTGTACCTTTGAAATGTCAACTTTTCAGGAAGAAAAACAGCCTTATTTTTAGTTCAGTAACAAACCTTTTGAGTTTATTGGTCTTGAAAAGATTTAATTAACCCCAGGATTGAAGAATTTTCTCAACTTTCTTTCAACTTCGTTCAAATCAATTAAGGTTAAAACATGAAAATCATCAAAAGTTTGTATGAAATGGTCAAATTTAAAAATACAGAATATTGAAACGCGATATAGGCCATCAGCAGTTTCAATCCAAAAATACTGGTATCAGGGCGTCCTGGTGGCTCAATTGATTAAGGTGTAAATTGTCATCCTCCTCTGTCTCTCCCAATCTTTCCTGTCTGTCTCCACTGTCAACTATCAAATAAAGCCAAAAATGCTCCCAAAACAATAATCTTTAAAATATATACAGTATTGGTATCAGTATCAGCTGTCAAAAACCCATATCAGTTGAACCCTAGTGGCTGGCGGGACTTGTGAGAGGGACGGACACATGGCATCTGACCTGTCCCTGTTGGGCATTTCAGCGAAGCTCAGTGAGTCCGAATGGACAGGCAGACTGAGATCCTAAGAGGCCGCACAGAAGGTTAGCATGGGCTCATTACAAGTAAAAATGGCCTTCTTTGTTTCTGAATTAATTTGCCTGCCGTTGACTTAAATCAGACAAACAGGGATCTGGGGCCGACTTTGTTGCTGTTGCTACACAAAATCACACAACCACCAAAATATTTATTCACAACTGAAAATTTTAATAAAGTTCTGTTATGCAAAATCTTTCTGATTGTTCTTCCCACTGTTCTGTTCGAAGTTGAAAGGATAAACATGCTCATGCAAAATGATACCAGCTGCCTGATGAGATCGGCAACAGTTTCTGTCTCAAGTATTTTGACTATTTGAATCCCATTTGATTCACTTGTCTGTCCAGCCATCAATGCAAGCAGCCTTGGACAAAGTCTCAATATACCCCCCCTCCCCTATCATCCAGCTAAGTTTCTACATAGGTGCTCACGTTAAATAGTTATATTAAATCCTGTGTATCGGTAAATAACTGTTTGTTGCCATACACCACATTAAAATGCAAATGTATTTCTGGTGAAGAACAGTTTGACTCACAGACCCAAAACATGGTGTAACCCAAAACTCTACAAGGTGCCAGTGAAACCACTGTGTGTGTGTGTGTGTGTGTGTGTGTGTGTGTGTGAATACCAAACTGTAAACAGAAACATCAATATTATTTCCCCACTAAGGAGTTTGTTCCCAGGCTCCAAAGGAATTTTGTTCCTGCTTAAAAAAAAATCCCACCAATGATTGTGCACAGGGAGAGAAAGAGATATGGGGTTGGATCGTAAACAATGGCCAATAGCCTCGGGCTTTTTCCTTTGTGCTGCAGGAATGGAGAGGGGAAACAAACCGTTGACTGGGATGAAACAGGATGACAGGTGTCAGATGAATGAAACAGGAGTCTGATGGTCTCAGAGATAGATGGCAGCAGGTACCTGGGTCGGGGCAGGGGAACGAGAAATACTGCCTCACATAAACCACAACAACTCTATTACACAGTGTCAGCGATTTGAAAATGATCACAAACACCGAGGGAACTTCATGTGCAGCGCACACACTGTGGGAAACTGATTAAAAGTACGATAAGACTTGTGTGAATCTTACAATTGTCTTTTTCTGGACATGGAAGTTGGAGGTTTGGATGTTGCAAGGTAACACGGTTAACCAACAGTTGTTTTTTCCACTATCAGCCACAAATATGTGAAAACACTGTTCATTAGCTTCTAGCCTCTGACTGTAACCTCCAAGTTAAGCAATTTCCAGTTATTTAAGCTAGTAGTTCCCAAGGTTATGAATACTGTGCTGTACTCTCTTATGATGACTTGCATTGTGCTGTATGAATCACAATTCTGCGGCGACACGGTTTCTCCGCTCCACTGCTGGGAATAACAGGCCATTTCCTGTTGCACAGCGCTCGAGACATCTGATTTCCACCTCTGGCCTTCTGGGGATGTGGGACAGCGATGTGAACCAAAGTCGACCAGGGACTTGAGGCACGGCATGTTCACGCATGCCAACATGAGAAGGGCAATTAAATCAAGGCCAACACATGAAGAAGCTATGATAGAGGCCTTTCTGTTTGAAGTCTGTTTCAGGTATATTGGGATTTACAGGGGTCATACATGTAACATAACAGGATAACACAGCAGCCATAAATGTGATATCATGTCGCCCTGAAGAAAATACAATATTGAACAATATTACAAAGACTTAATAAATCAATTTCTTATTATTAGTCAAATTATGCTGGTTCAAAATTATTTCAAACATTGTCATGGCCAGCTACTTTCTGATTTGGAAGATCACTGTGGAGCTGTATGATGCTGCTTCCGAACAAAACACATTTGTGTCTTCACCCCAAAATGAAAATTTAGCCATTATCTACTCACCCCCATGTCAGTCAAAACTCCATTGAAGCTGGTAGGACCAAACACAAAGCAAGTTACCCCCCAGTTCCGTCTCCCAAACTATCAAAGTCATCAAATTTCTCCAAACAATTTATGCAGCATTATCCAAGTCCAATATTTACTACATTATCTGCTATATTTTTCTCACTGACAATGCTTTGTTCCAGAATATGTATACGTGCAACCAGAGCATTTTCAGTCGCTGTGTGTTTGGTGGTTGTTTGTTGCTTTGACTGACATGGGGGTGAGTAGATAATAACTGAATTTTGATCTACTCTATTTTCACAATACAGTAAGCTAATCAGAGCAGAGCAATGGGTGGGGAGTTTTTCTTCCAAAACAGAGTATAGACAGGAAAGTGAATTCTGAAAGTCAGAAATCTCAGCACCTGATGAAGTAATCGTTAAGTCACTGGTATTGATCAAAAACCCTCCCAAAAATCTTATTGCCCCTTTAAGTAGACTCTTCATGCTTTGAAGCCTGCATGCTGCACCTTTTCTCAGAGCTCAGCGGGAAGCCAACTCTCTGCTAAGAGAAAACAGGAGCAGCAGATAGCTCAGAGAGCAATTACCGAAAGATTTGAACTCAAACGGCCGGGTGACGAAGGAGGGCTTAAAATAAGTAAGACGTGTGTGACGAGGCAGCTGGATCTAAGGACCTGTGAGACAAGACAGACATTATCACTCATCAAAAACACCTTTGAGTTGGTGTTGGGAAAATTCGTATTCCTTTTCAATGACGAATTGTTTTGTTTTACAGTCGTACTTGTTTGGTTGGAAGTGATAATCTCACCGTTATTAGCAAGTCAAAAGGTGTAATAAACTCTTTTGTTTCTCCTGTACTTTCTCACAGGTGTAGTTGAGGGATTTACTGCCACCCAATTATGTAGCCCAGTTGCTCTATAAATTTCCCACCACTGTAAGACTGCCTTGTTGTGAGTATAATATAAGCTGGAATAATAACACAAGAGTCAGTCAGAGACAAACCGGTCTAAATGTGTAGACTACTGTATTTGGCTCTGTTTTGACAGAGGGGGGGTGTGGGGGTGGGGGGGTGGGGGGGTTGGATATTCAAGTACCCTGTGAACAAGATGGGAGCTGGAGCCTCAAATAGCTGTTTTGTTTTCAGAACAGGATTAAGTACATGAGCAAATAGTCACTAAGCCTATCATTTATGCAAGTTCTTCCAAATTCTCTGAATGTAAAAGGGGGAATTCTGCAGCAAGTTAAACACAAGTCAGAGACATGCTTGATCCAGCAGGTCTAGGTGAGAGCTGGAGCAGCACAACACGATGAGAGACCCGAGACCCTTTTAGCACAAGGAGCTAAGGAGCTTAATCAAAACAAAACATTTACTTCCTCTGCACTGTGTACGTGCCGATGGGAAAAGCGGCCCGGTAGGTGATTCTGTAAGCTAAGGAGGAAGTATGCCCTCCATGATTGTGCACCTTATTGCTTATCATCCATTTTGTTGTGAGAGCCATTGTTATGATTTGACTTTCTCATGCTGCCTCCAAGTTGACATCAATCATCTAGGGGGCAGACGCACAGTCTTAGTGTGTGGAATATTTCTTCAGGCTATCTGTGAATATTTTTAGACAATCTGGTGTGATTCAGTAATCTTGATGGTGTGTTTTTGAGAAGAAGAGTGGTTTTTAAAGCGGTAATCCACAAGATTTTTTCATTTTATTTTGGTGACATCTTTGGTGCTAAACCTTATCATTGTGCTGTTTTTGCACCACACTTCCCAGAGATCACCTGTCACTCAAACAGTGTGTCCAGTACTGTTTGAATAAGTTTGAGTTTCTGTAGGTGGTACTCTTTTCTCTGTCTCTTCAGCCATGGTGGCCATTGCTGCTCATGCTAACTACCCAGTTCTTCTTCTGTTATATAACAATCCTGCAAACAAAAAACGCATCACTTCCTGTGCGCCAGATGATTTTTTCCCAGGAAAGACCTACCAGACACCGCAAATGTAAAAGCTTTCATGAACTCAGTATAGATGGAATCCCTATTGAAAGTAGCAAAATAGAAATATATTTATATGAAAACATGAGAGATGAGAGAGTTATGTAGGTAGTGTAAGTATCACTGGTAACATCAAATTAATTTTATGAAGCTAACAAAACAGATGCATCACAAAGCGCTTTACAGAGAAAGGAGCGACAAAAAGTCCCACGTAGCTAAAAAGTTAAGTTGTGTTTGATTGTAAATGCACATTTTTCCAGCACATCCTCTGTAGCGCTCAGCGTCCAGAGAAACCCCTCAGGTGTCTCATTGTCCCACACAAAGCCTGGTTTCCTCGCTCTTTGTGAGTGTCACGAGCTCCCGCACTGTTCTCATGCCGACATTACACAGCAACACACAGAGGAGCACTAATCCTCACCCTTCCTTCCCTCTCCCAAACTACAATTATGAGATTACACTCACAAACAAGCAGCAAACACACACACAAACACACACGCACACACTCATGCACATGAGTACTGAGGCTCTCGCACTTATATTGTCCAAACTTTAAGAACTTTAAGTGGCACTAGATCCTCAAATAATAAACCGGAGAGCATCAAAGTCTTAGGCAAACAGTTGTTTTCCAGCAAATATTTTTGTTCGCAAGATAAAGAGTGGGAAAAAGACAGAGAAAAAAGAGACAGAGTGTTTGTGTGTATATTAGCTGTGAGACAGACACAAACAGAGACAGAGACAGGCAGAGAAAGTGGAAAAAAAAGAGACTAGAGAATAGATAGAAAATAGAAAATCCCCTATGAGAGAAAGACAGAAAGTTCCCCCCTCGGTCCCAGCAGTGACCTTGCGGTGTTTAAGCCTGTATCACTAACTCCCGGCTCAGAGACTTGACATGTAGCTATTTCATTCCCATGACTGGGCTGCAGATATTTACCCACAATTCCACTGGGTCGCGGAGCCAGTCTGTCCCAGCTGCTCAGCGATCCTTGGCCTCTCGCATCACATCTCCCGTGTCGCCGCTGCATCAGGGGAGAGCGCTGTGAGGGCAAATATCGCATTCGGCATCTCTCATCGTACAGACGGATGCTGACAGGCAGGTGCTGACACTCAAGTCGAGAAAATGGGATAAAGTGTAAACAATTTTGTAATTCATATAAAGGAATTTCAAAAACATGCATGCTTTTTTCCTCTGTATGTATTTGCTTGCATCATGCATGACCATATAATGCATAAAGGAAGGCAATTACAATAATTCAGAATGGATTCATCCTCAAGGCCCCACACACCCTTAAGCACATGGGTCTTAATCCTGGCTCATAGTTTGCTGTTACGTCTCTCTTTCCTGTCTCTCCTCACAGTATAATGCTTCAAAAACCCATAGGATACTTAAGAGGGGTTGGACCGGCGTCTCTATTACTGCGAGAAAAAAAAAACTGGAGCAAAATGGACTGCGACTGGGAAAAGGTGACGCACCTAACTGTAATGTTAGGTGGTGGCCCTTATTTCTGTGGGAGGTGATGCAATGCCGGAGAATACGGCGCGTTTAACTACATCATCATGCAGAATGTGGCATCACTGAATGCCTTTTTGTTTAGCCGATTTCCTGATTTAACTTGAGTTGTAGTTCTCTTTGTTTTGGCCGATGATCAAAATGACCAGCACACTAATCAGGGCGATCTCATAGGAAATTTTGCTGAAGATTTATACATGAGTTATATTTGACAACGCGTCACTACTTTTGACTAAGCAACAAACCAGGCCTTTTATGAGATGGATGTGGGTTAAGTCTATTAATATGTTTGATGGGAAGTTTCGTGTTTCAGTTTTTAAAAAGAAATAAAAAAAAATTGGATTCTGGAGAAAATTGCCCTGGGAATTAAACAGGCCCTGGACCTCTGACTCATGGCTTGGTGTGTGGGAGTGAACGCTCCTGGCTGGTAGCTGTAGGCCTACAGCAGAGTCAGGAAAAGAGAGAGAAAAGAGAGATGGAGAAGCAGAGAAAGAGAGGAGAGGGTGTACGGCAGTGGACGCTGAATGAGATCAAGATGGTATCGAAAAAGAAAAAGAGACAGCATGTGGGGAGAAAGGAAAGAGACAGGGAGGAGAGGGTATGAGAAGAGATGGAGAAGATGGAAACAAGAAAAGATGGAGGGAGAATGGAGGAGGACTGGAATTACTGAGTCCCTGGGGAAACCCTCATGAGGGAAAGGCCACATAGTTCCCAAACTCACTAAAACTCAGCCCTTTTTTCCTGGCTGCACCTCAGGCAAGTAGCCTCAGTGTAATAATGTTGGGAAGTTCACATTTAAATTACAAACAAACCCGCAGAGAAGACTTTACATCTCCAAAATAGAGCCTCCGGTAATACTCCAGCCATTTTTTTTACCACTTGCGCAAGTATGTAATAGCTTTTTTTTTTTTACGTAATTACCGAGACTTCACACAAATCAAGGGGGAGGAATATTTTTCACAGTAGAGGGAGCATTTAAAAGGTAATGTGTGGTGTGGTATGCCGAGAGAGTGAGAGCGCTCTCTCTGCAGTAATTATCAAATATTTAAGGAACAAAGGAATGGTGTTCTCTGCCTGGGAACAGTGGCTTGGAGGTGTGTCACACTGCATCTTAGTGGAGCCATGAAGGGCCGAGCGCATTCCTTTGAAAGGGAAATCTGCTCACACGCATCTACGAGTGTGAACTGCATTGTGTACGCTGTGTTTCTGCAGTTTTGCAACGAGTCAGCCGTCTTTCATCATATAGAAAACTGATGATGTGATGAATGCAGACATAATTGCACCTGCATATATAGAAGTGAGGAACAGTTTTAGATGCTTTAGCTACTTGTGTGACTTGTCTCACCTGCTTAAATTTTCTGCTTAAGTCCTCTCACTCCCATCTGGTTGACTGGTTAAATTAACTGAAATACATATAATAATCTCAATTTTTATAGTCAGTTTTTCAAAGTGCAAAAGTTTAATTCCTTTGTGTAATCCATTATTGTAATTATAATTAGCTTTATACTTGTTGTAGATGTGAGACAGGTGGGAACTGGTCAATCGTTTAATTTGTTTAAATGCACAGCAAGTTTTACAGTGTTCTAGTGTTCATAAATGTTGATTTTTCATTGAGAGGTTGTACAGCTGATATGGCTCTGAGTTCAAAACTATCTAAAAGTATCTAAACAATGTGTTGTTAGTGTGGCGTTATATAAACGCTGGCATAGCGTTGATGTTTACACCCTCAGAGTTAAATTTTCACTGATGATTTTGCTGTGTAGTTTGCATTTTTCTTTCAAAAAGTTATATCCAAATGTTAAATATGTGCAACTTCCATCAGCCGAGCTGCAGGCTTCGGAGAGGCACATGTGGGTCAAGAAACGCCATGAAAGCAGGTTCAGCGAAGAGATTGTACAGGGATAGAAGGAGGGTGAGAAGCAGAAAGAGCCAAGATAAAGGGGGCAGAATGGATGCAAACACGGGTACAACACTGTGTATGGGAATGCAGAGTTTAATTCAACCCCCCCTTGTAAACAAAAGGAGGAAGTGGCCCTGTGTGACTGGCTTGCAGCGACTTCCTGTTTGTGATTATGTGTCCAAAAACAGAACCAGGGTTTCTGGACCTCCCACGACTCCGTTACACTGGGGGCAGGAGTACCACTGACCCGCTGAGTCTGGCTGTCCGCACATTGTGCTTGCGTAGCCGGGGCGCCACAATGCTGGGAAGCAGCTGCGGCAGACATAAAAGTGACAAATGCACGGTCTTCATGCCGTGCAACACGTCAGCTACTGATTAGCGTAATTAGCTTAATGACTAGAAGTACAGGAAGAAGTTTTTGCACTTTATTGTAAGATTGTCATTTGCTTAGTCAGTAGTTTTCACAGTGGGTTGACAGCAGATCCGGTTCTCATTAGGGGGGAAATTTAGATATCTTTTTACTGGTAATTCCCCAAAAAACTCTAAATGATCCAATACTGGGTCGTGGGATGCAATACACAAAAGTACAAGGACAGGGAAATTAATTATTTTAGCTGTACACTTACGTAATTCATATTTCAGATCGAAAGGGTTGAGATTCTGACACTTTACATGCAGATGTTTAAAAATGAGAAAAGATACAGTTGTGGGAAACAGTCCCTCTTATCTGAGAACAGTGTAGATATTGGGAAGATTACTCAAATTTAACTAAAATTGACTCTAACCTTAACCCTAACACATTCAGTGACTCAAATCCGTGGGCCATCAAGTCAAATTTATTCATAGAGCGGTTTTAACAAACAGGTTTGTCGCTAAATGCTTTACAGAAAACAGGAGACACAAAAACAGATCAAAACAAGAAAAAGAGTTAACAGAATTTCAAAGAAGAATCACTAGGTTTTCTTCTTCCTTCTTTTGAGATGCTTTGGTAAGTCGCTTGCACAACGATGGATCTTCCCTGGATTTCATCAATATCTTAAATGCTGACTCTGGTGTCAAATAGAAGTTGACAGTTGTGATTAAAGAGGAAGAACGCAGGGCGAATGCGTCTTGAGAGCAGAGAACCAGTTTTTCCTCCAATATCCCAACACTTTTGCCTCTGCCTGTATACAAACATTTGGTTTCCTTACTCATGCCATACTTCTCCACAGCCATCTCCTTCCCCTAACCTTGCCACTGCAGGAAAGTAGGAGCCAAGGACCCTAGCCTGCATTTCCTCACATTGGGCAGCGTAACCTACAATCCAACAATAAAGTCAGTAAACTCCCTCCCTCTGCCAACGATAAGAACAATACACCAGCACCAGGATACATTAATCTGTGTTTGAAACACTAAGGAAATAATACGACTGCAATACAATGGCCTATTTTCCTTCCCTCAGGTATGCTTTGTGCGTTTGTGGATCACAGTGGGAAGTATTGTCTCGGTAGTGGATGTGATGTGGACCTCCACAATAAATTAAACCTCTAGTGTTAAAGACAGTCTTGAGCTTACCAGCTGTAGTCATGTTAAGGGTGAAAACAAAAGCTAGAAAAAGACATATCTTAGACCAAACAATATGTTTCTGTGATCTTTCTGCCTCAGCTTGTTTCTCTTTGTCTGATTTGCTTTCTTCATATCTTCTATTGTTGTCTGTTTTGCTGTTTTGTCCCGGCACCTATATTACACGCATTTCCTTGTCTTCACTGAAGGTCTAAGGTTGGTGGTGCTGGTAAGGTCAGATAGGCCTGTTATGTCTATCTTGTCTCTTGTGCTTTGCTTTGTTTCCTTGTGTTTTAGTTTGTTTGCATATTGTATTTCATCATTTTGTTTTGTGGCTGATTGTTGATTAGTTAGATCTCAGTAGGCTCATTCTCTGTAAAATCATCTGAGGCAGGCTTTGAAAAGAAAGGTCTATATACTGTAAATAAGTTAGGCTTCACTTGACCTGACAAGAAGATTATTCATTTCTTGGAATCAGGATTTTGCAATGTTAGGCAAATTCACAAGAAGTTCCTGAGGAAACACGTTCTGTCTTGACAATAAGAGATATGGATGATCAAATCAAGATAATGAGCAGCAATGACTGTGACTTGATGAAGTTAAGCCAAAAAGCAAATCATCCTGGAATTACATTGTTTGTGTATCTTAAATCTGTCAAAAACAAATCCAGGAATGCCAATTTATAGCTGAAGTCATACATCTGTTCCAGCTCGGAGTAACTGCATTCAAAGCGTTGATAATCGCTTCAGTGAATCAGACAGAACATTCTTGTCTAACGCTAAGTCTGTGTTGAACATGACAACTTGCTGCCTCAAAGATTTAACTACAAGCTGAGCATCTCAAATGGAGAACACATGATGTCTTTATCATGTCAGTTCAAGACGTGCCAGGTCTATGAACCGAACAACAGCCTGGAGGCAAACACTAAGGTCCAGATTCACCAAGATTGCTCTGAGGGCAATTTGCACATTCTTTTGCGCCTCAGTTGCTTGAACTAAGAGTGTAGAGGTTTCGTCTTATTCCCTAAGAAATTTATGCAAATCAAGTTGTGGTGCAAACAAGCCCTCAAAAAGAGCACTGCACAAGCAAGTAGCCCTTTACAATTGGAGCATTCTCTGGTCTTATCAGAGATTCTATGATGGAAACCTCTCTCCTTCGCTTTCATCATCATCATCATCATCATCATCATCATCAACTCAGCTGGCGATGATGCCTGCGTCAGTAATGATAGCAGCCATTCTGTAGGGCCAAACTAGTCTCTTGCGCAAAGTCTTTACGCCACATTTCAAAGGATCTTATATGTGCAACAACAATTTGGGTTGGGTTGTTGTGAAGTTTTGACCTGCGGTATTAGGCAGCTTTCCACTCATCACGCTCTGTTAGTGAATAGCATGGCATTCTGATTTGGTCACGGTGGTTATAGACAGCGCTCGTCCCTGCACAGACCTTCAGTGAACCTGGGCCTAAACAATCCAACTAATGAGAGTCCCATAGGGGATGAGAGGGTGAAGGAGTCAAATCCCTCTCTAAGGCTCGTTACAGGCCTGTGAATTTGTAAGTTGTATATACAGGTCTGGTGTAATTAGTAATGGCCCGGTAGTTGTTGTTATTTCCTGGACAAGAAGCAGGAGCTAAAGGCTCAAAGGGGGCTGTCATTAGAGAAGAAGCTCTAAACGACCTCTTTGGGACGGTTTGGACCCTGTGGGGCCCTTTGGGATGCTCAGTGTGAATTGGTGGAGGTTGGGTGGTTGAGAGTGTGTGTGTGTGTGTGTGTGTGTGTGTGTGTGTGTGTGTGTGTGTGTGTGTGTGTGTGTGTGTGTGTGTGTGTGAGAGAGAGAGAGAGACAGAGAGAGAGTGTGAGAGAGAGAGAGAGAGGATTGACCAAAAATTGATCAAACTGACCCATCCAAGACCCAAACTGACCCATCCATCCGAGAGAGAGAGAGAGAGAGAGAGAGAGAGAGAGAGAGAGAGAGAGGACAAGTTTGAGTTTTTGACATTCTAGTTTAGGATTAGGATTTGGGTTTAGGGTTAAAATTAGTTAATTATTTTTTATCAATCCTCTCTCTCTCTCTCTCTCTCTCTCTCTCTCTCTCCCTCTCTCTCCCACTCAATTCAATTCAATTCAATTCAAAGGGGCTTTATTGGCATGGGAAACATACGTTTACATTGCCAAAGCAAGTGTGAAATAAAAACAAAAAATGTACGTACAATTAAAGATATACTAGAATAAAGAAATGTGTAAACAGAGCTGTGTAACATTGCAACACTGCAATCAAATATATACATAAGAGTAGGTAAAATGAACTTAAAAATACAAAGTAAAGATAACTTAAAATAAAAATAGAAAAATGTGGATATTGCAGTTAAAAAATATAAATACAAATAAGTGAGAACTGTGTAAACACTGCAACAATTTTTGTTTTGTTTACAAATGTATTTAAAGGTTGTCTGTTTGTATGTACAGTATGTCTATTTACAGAGATCAGCACGGTGCAGATAGTGCAGGAATACACAGATGATTGACAGTCTTTACGGTGGTTGTATTCCATTAGACGTCCTTTTCCTGTCACAACAGCTCACAAATCTTGCTGCTGTGTTTGCACATTGCTGTACTTCACCCAGCAGATATGGAAGTTTTTTGTTATTAGTCATGTTTTCAAAGTCTTTTTGGGTGTTTGTAATCTGTGGGAAGTATGTGCACTCTCTCTCTTTCTCTCTCTGCCTCACACACACACACACACACACACACAGTGCCACCCCAAGCCATCACGGGGGAGCGTAGTGACAAAGAGGTAAGAGAAGTGGACACAACAGCAGGGTGAAGAAATCAGCACCCAGGGCCAAACGAGAGGAAGCTGGTCAGTTGACGGGTCAGGGGATTAGAGCAGCTCAGTTTTCACTTCAGTTTCAGCGGGAAAAGTGACACGGTCAACAGGGAGTGTATAAGATTCAGTATTCACACCCTACTGCGTATATGTGTCTGTGTGTGTGTGTGTGCGTATGTAGAGGTGATGTCAAGCATGGATGTGAAAAAGAAAGAGACAATAAGGCCGATAGTTGTTCACACTTCTGCTAATGGGTTTATGATCTGCTTGAGTCCTTTGTAAACACTTCATCATCTTATCTCATAATCCTACCAAGGAAGTGTTTGAGAGAAATTTACACTTGTCTGATTTATTCCTCCAGAAGAAATAGTCAGCAATCCATTTTCTTCTGGATCACTATTGGTTAAGGAAAAATCCACCCTAAAACAGCGATTACAATTTGTAGTTTTTTTTTTATTGGCCAAACGTATGTAGATGAGGAGACATCATGTCAAGATATTTCCAACATAGCTACAATGAAGTTTGACAGCACAAAAAATTTCAGCTATCTCAAACATCAACAGTAAAAGTCAGGTTTTGACTTCAGCTCCTCAGAATTAAAGAGCAAAGGGTTTCTTTCTAGACTCAACATTTTGCAACAATCATACAGGGAGAAATCCATCGTAAAAGTGGTACAGACACCAATATCTCCACTGACAGTAGCCTCAATAGACCAGAATGCAATGCAGCCACAAGACATTTTGTTGCATTTTGAGTAATGGACATGACTAACTTAGTGTCAACTGGAAACCCTTCCTCTCACTTGCTCCTAGTATCAAGGCATCGCTCTCTCCACCTACACATATAACCCACAGCTCAATTCAACAAGTTCACGCCTGTTTTCTGGGGATTGTTAAAAGCCATTCTGGGAAATGTAGGAAATGAGTAACTGAAGTAGAAGTAGACGAGGCAGGTTGAGGGAAAGTGGGTTCACCGAAAAAGTAAATTACAACACTTCATAGCAAGATAACTCCTGAAATGCATTAAACATCACAGATGTTGATGATCACAGATGATGATATATAAGTGTAAGAGTATCCAAGGGTGGAATATCATTTTTTTTTTTTTACATTCTTTTGAACTTCTCCATTCAAATAACACTCACATTGCTGTCTTCATAAAGTGCTGAAGCTTTAATCATCTTTGTGATTCCAGTTGTCCGCAACCACAGTTCCTCCAGCCACGCCATATTACATTATGGATAAAAGCCAAATTGACTTGTGCATGACATGAGAGTGGGTTACGTAAACATGTCCCGACTTGTCCCTTACACACCACATCTGCCGCTGCAGCCCCCCCCACCCCCCACACTCCCCACACCCCACACACACTCCAGCCTGTTAGAAAGTGTAGAGGCACGTGTATTCCTTCTCAAAGGAACAAGCAGAACGTCTTTTATTCAGAGCATAAATCATTTTATATTTATGTTTTATATTTTATGCATGAAGCTGATTCTCTTACCCAGAGAGACTTACAATGAGTGCAGCAGTTAAATATGCTTCTAAGATTACTACAACACCAACATTACAAGCAGCCAATAGTAAGGAGTTCAAGGGTCAGAGGCATCGTGCCATGACTAACAAAATATTCCCGTGACCCTAGAATGATTAGGTAAGATAGAGAAGTGCTTAGAGAAGTGCTAGAAAAGGAAGAACTAAGGAGAGAAGTAGAGAGGATTAAAACAATAATATAGACAAGAGAATATTAGTGTAAGTAGAAGAGAAAGATAGTGGAAAGTGGGATGTAATTCAGGGGATAAAGGGATGTGATTTTTTTCTTGAAGAGACAAATGGCAGTTAACAAAAGAACTGCAGTGAATTCACAGCAGCCCAGATAGAGATCAGGATGGAGCAAATATTTTGGCTGTGCTCGGGGAATGATGCCATAAATCTTTCCCAACGAGTGAACGACAAGACACATGATATGCATCAGCGGAATAGAGTTGTTGTAATTGTAGAGAAACTAATCAATCAATCACCCTGACAAAGGAACTGTGTGCTGAAACGTTGGTTCAGAATAAATGGTATCCTGGCAGATGATGAGTGTGCGGCTTTGCATTCTCTTTTTACGAGTTGATTCCCGTCAGCCAGCACCTCCCAAGAACATTGGGTGTGCGCCTGCTTTTTTCACAACAGAGAAACTAATCAAGCAAAATATCCAGACCTGGAATATGCATTGAGTTCAGCTGATGAAGCCCAAACTGTGGCCACAAAGCAGCGTGAATGGAAAACATGTTTTAGGTTTTTAAGCCTAATAAAGGATTATTTAAAAGCAATATTCCACTTAGTTCTAACTTAGGGGCTATTTGGCATTTGACCGCCATGAAAACCAGAATATAAAAAACTACTCAACAAGATCAGATGCAGCTGGATGAGTTTGTAGTATTCGGATTTTGACTTTGCATTCATTTGAATGAGACCACGAAAATAGAATGAAAACCGACATTTAACACGTTTGTGAACAGATTCAACAACTACTGTGATTTTCAATTGAAAGTTGGTCGAACGTTTTAGAACATAATTTCGCCAAATAACATTTTTATTGATAGAAGAGAACATAGCGGAGGGATACAATGTAGGAGAGATGGTTCCTGTTTGGGAGACGGATCTACTTTTATATTTAAATACTAATTTTAGTGAAAACCACAAATAGAAATGCAAAATGCAGACTGACCAATTACTGCTTTATTGTCTTAAAAGCGGGATCTGTGGTTGAATCTGTTCACAAATCTATATATCCAGCAACAAAAATCCAAAAACACATTTAGCTACATGAGATAAAATTCAATACAAATAGATGAAAAACAAAAAAGTAGAAAATAGAAATGCAGCTTATTGATTAAAGGAGTAAACTGTTAACATAAAAAAGAAAAGTTTTTCATGCAAATTTCTGTGGTCTTGGTGACAATAGGAGGAGTTTGGCTGTAGCAGGGAGTATCAGATCTTAGCAGACTATCACACACACACACACACACACACACACACACACACAATACATTGCAATAGGATAGCAGCTAGTGTGTAGGTGCTATCTGAAAGACCTAGTGCATGTTTGGTCAGGCACTGATTGCTGTGGGATTAACCCCTGTAGTAAAGCTGCAGCTAAAACAAACTGACACAGAGCCTCTGACTGAGATGAGCTCACTGTAGCAGCAACAGACACCTGCACCTCCAGGACGGGTCGTAACAAGGTTATCATTACCCAGGGTGACAGAAAAGTGCCGAACACAGCTCATTTCTCTCCTTGAGCGTGCATTGTCTATTGTTTCATTGTGTGATTTCATATTGTAACATATGCCACTGGATGTTTTTACCCAGAGTGCCTCACAGTACCATGAGTGCATATATTTTTAGCATGGGTGGACCCAGTGAGAGACAAGCCCCCAAGCCTGGCAGTGTTAGTGCCATGGACCTCATTCCCACAACAGCCATTTTGAACTTACGGTACACTTGGTGTGGGAAACTCTGAAAACCCAGAAGAGCAGGTACAGCCCAAGTACGTCCTGCTGTTGTGTACCAAGATCAGGAGTTTATAATTTCACAGTTTCCCTGCTGAAGACGCGAATGGATCAAATTTTAAGGTAACATATTTAGCCCATTATAACTAGCCACCAGAATCTAGCTTAGGTAGCTAGCTAGTAGCTAATTAGCTAGTAAGCTAACCAACTTACCTGCTAAATTCAAGCAGTTGTTGTAGTTCATAAAGAGAGATAGATCATGGCCTGGAACATGCAAAATGTAAAAATATAAAACAAAAAGGGCCATTCTCAAAAACAATACCAAGACACACTTTTTGCGTGAAAAATGTTAAAAAGCCTTTATTATACTGGCTTACCAATGATGCATTTCAGCTTGCTGAAACTTCCCCCTCTCTGGTTGAAGGTGTGTTAATTAGTGAAATCACCTGCTGCAGACTCTGGTTGGAATGAAAACCTGCAGACTCTTGGCCCTCCATGGCACATGGTTGCCCATCGATCCCTGAGCTATACAAAACCACAAGCGGACCACAAGAGGCAACAGAAATGGATATGCTGCACCAGTGGTTTTCAGTCCTGGTCCTCGGGCCCCGGAGCACTGCTGGTTTTCTATCCTACTGGGAACAGTTAATTGCATTCACCTTGCATCCCAGGTGTAAAATAATCCCTGATTAGATGGCTAGAATGAAAACGAGCAGGACTTTAGGACCAGGGTTGAAAGCCACTCTTATACTATAATGTCTTCCATATAATTATACCCGTGAGACAGCACATGCATCACTCACTGGATGAGGGCTACTGCATTAGCTAACAGATTGTTCTGTAGTTTTCCGATTTGATCCAACCCTGTGCAGCTGGCTCTGTTTTTGAGGCAGCAGGCTGACAAAGTGGAGCAGCTCCCTCCATCTGTGCTACACTAGTGTGGGGGACAGACCCCGACCCCCAGGTCAACACAATGAGAAGGAAATCAACACAAATCCTGTTTACACTCAGCCTCGCAATGTGGCACAATAAACATATTTCCCCTTATCACATTGAGCAACGGCACAATAGGGAGCACAATACAGTAATTTACACACAACTTAAGTCAGTATATGCTTGAAAATGTATGAAAACTAGTGGAGGGAGGGAGGAGTGCTTTGTTGTTTCATTCATATTTGTTATTACTCATAACCAATAATAGACCAAATGTTGTCTTTTTCCCCTCAACCTACCGTATCTACTTCTACTTCAGTTAGTGATTTCCATAAGTTCCCAGAATGACTTTTAATAACTCCCAGAGACCATATGAAGTCCTGGCTGACACTGCTTTCTCACTAGTCGGACTAGTCACCAGGGAAATGCACAGGTTGATCCTTAGTGTTAAACGGTGTGAAATAGTTGACCTGGGTAAGTCGATCCTGCACAACGACCATGGTCAAGATCAGGGTTGAGACGCAGGTCAAACTGATCCAGTCTGTGTGAAAGTTCAGTGTTTAACCCGTCATGTGGGTCCATGCATCATTTGCTCATTTTTCTGAGGTGCGCTATAGAAAGCTGGTGTTAAAAGTAAAGTTAGAGGAAGCTAACGACATATGGGACGATATGCTTATCTCACGATACGATTCAATACACGATTAGAGGTTCATGATTCAACCACGATACAATGTAATAAACAGAAGTTCAATGACGACAAAGTCTGACTGTGCAGAATTATGTTTATTTCTGAGACACAAATCTTTTCTGCAATGGCATTGGCTTGCTAGAATGTAAACAACAATTGAAAAATGTCATTACAAAATGCAAATAATATAATTTGGATGGAGAGCTTGTGAAATTGTGATGGGCAAGCCATCTCATTTGTGATTACTACTGCAGAATAAAATGGAGCTAATATCACGATTCATTTTTCTTCCCCACACGATACGTATTGTCACATTTTTGCATCGCGATATATTGAATTTCGATTACATTGTCCCATCCCTAGTCGGGAGTGTCTTGTCGTTGGCTGTGTTGAACACAATACGTAAACATGTGGGGAGTCCAGGTGGTTTAGTTGGCCTGTTGGATTCGATTACTTTTGCTGCTGCCACAATCCAATTCCTCCACAGGGATCATTAAAGTTTGAACATATTATCTTAAAAATGCGCATGTGATTGCAGCGTCCTGAGTTCAAATCCAACCCAGGACTTTTGTCACGTCATCAGCCTCTCTCTCTCTCTCTCTCTCTCTGTTTCTCTCATCTTTCCTGTTGGTCTCCACTGCCAACCAAATCAAATAAAGCAAAAATACTCCCCCCAAAAATCTTAAAAAATGTAAACATATGTGGGTTTGATTACTTCATAAAGTCACCGCCCATTGAGAGGAGATGATTAAGCAAGTGCACTTACATACGTGGGTCTGGTGAATGGCAGTGACATGGGACTTTCCCGTATACGCGGCTTGGTGTGACTTTCCTCCCACACCGGACAGACCTGGATCTTTCCGTCATTACCTCTTCCAGCACTCCTTGATTCTCTGCCCTCGGGATCCAAACGTTTTGCTTGATTTTTTCCATGCTCCCTGGCAGCTGTTGTACCTGTAACTTCTTGGCAGAGACTCTCCCTGTGTCACATTATGGTTTATTAAACAAATGAGGGCCCGAAGGCACAGAAACAGACAGTTACCACCTTGTTATGATTAACGATACTGTATGACTGCATCAAGTGGATTGGGTAACTCAAATAGGCCTAATTTGCTTGGCAGTTAACTTACATGTGTATTCTGACAGGTTTCCATGCAGCCCAGTCAGTGTTGCAGTGGCATGTCTCCACTTTTCAATAGAAGTTATTGTTAATTAGGCTGATAGATTGGTACAACCTATATACATAAATAAAGAGTTTCATTACAAAATGTTATAGTGCATATTGGAAAGAAATTCAGAAAACACAGATGATCCTGTCCTCACAAACCTACATTGTAAGCAAAGGTCTTAAGATGACTAATAACCTTAGTAGTAACCCACAATGTGATTTAATTTCATGGCAGCAATTATTGTGTAAGAATAGACGTCATTTATTATTATTATTTGTTTCAAATTATAGGAGATTTTGCACAGAACCTCACATGTCCATACACTAGCCTATATATCCCCATATATCCCAGGGAAAAGGAGGGTAAACATTACATAATCCCTCTACTATAGGCCTGTTATTGGACCTAGTCTGAAAATGTTGATGTGTAAAACTGCATAAAAAACACACTTTATTAATCTGTATTCCAATCTAAGGCTCTACCTGTGAGAGGCTGCTCAAGATCTGTTCACAAACCATCTGATGGGAAACTGCACCTGCTTTTGCTGATGTTGCACACTGGCTGAGTGAAAACTTACCTGAGTTGCTGTCAGCGTTTGCTTATCAGCGCAGACGATCCTGCCTGTTAACAGACCAGTTCACATGCTGACTGAGGTTTATCAGATTGGGACGCCCTCATGCAGGAGTGGAGGCTATCAGGGTTCGAACCAATATGGATTGCTTTACCGATATTTCTGGATTCTAACCAATATTTGGTGGCTATATTAAAATTTGACAATTTTCATGCCAGAAATTCCAACAAGTTGCAAGGATTAGGTGTTTCCCCCAGACTTTTAGACTTTTATTCTTGAAAAAAGCATGTGAGAGCATCGTGTGACATTAAAACTTGCTTTACAGTGAAAAAGATTGAGAACCAACCGGTCTTCTTTTTACCTCAGATTAGGCTAATGCTTGGCCAAACTCTTCAGAAGTTGTCCATTTCTTATTTGCATAGACCAGCGCTTCTCAAAGTGAGGTCCGGGATCCTTGAGGGTTTATCCAGGGGGGTCCCCAGCAAAATGAGGAATTGTTTAATGTGATTAGAATTCAATCCACTAGAAATTATCCCAATTAGAGAATGTATAAGAATGACTTGTGATCATATATTTCACTCTGTTACCTCCCCATGCAGACTGCAGAGAGATAATTCAATACATCAGTAAATACATAAACAACAACAAAATCATCTACAGTATATGGGGTTGTCCTGGGATAAAATCGTATCATATGGGGTTCTAATGTGTGTCTATTTGGGGCTCTATGCCATGAAAAAGTTTGAGAACCCCTGGCATAGATAGACTAATTGTTGAACTGATTATTGGGCTAATTGTTAATTAACCAATCACTACAAGGGAAAACGCCCGGGAAAATAAAACTTCTTTAATATCTCTGTATCAAGTTCTGCTGCTTGTGCCTTGGGATCAACTGTGTAATTGTGAAGTGTGTGTGTTTCTGTGTGTGTGTGTATGTGTGTGTGTGTGTGTGTGTGTGTGTGTGTATGGAAAGCCACACAGCGTGGAAGAATAACGCCCCTAGATGTGGAGCGGGGAATGGAGAAGAGCGTCCCTCAAGTCATTTTCAACTCGGGAACTGAAGTGACAACATCTCATGTACGGACTTCAGAGACGCACTTACACTTTCGCTGGATCTACTGAAGGATGAACTGAAAGTCTGTTGTTGTTTATTTTTTTTTACCTGTCGGAGAGGACGGCACACATCGGATCTATGAAAAAACCCACGTGGATTTATAGGACCGTTTTAAATCAGAAGGAATGCATATTTTCTTTGTGAAACTAACTTTCTTGTTGTCGCTGATTGCACTAACACGAGGTGAGTGGCGGGGATGATTCTTGGGAATGACACAGTCCTAGTAGTTTTGCTTTGTCAATAAGATGTAAAAATAATAGTTTTGTATTGTTTTACTCATCACTCGCGTGGAGTTTTGTTTTAACTTGTTGCACCTACTTTGTTTTGTCAATTGATGGACTGAATCTGGAGGCTCTCAACATGAATATAGCCGTTTTTTTTTGCCTTACTTTATTCTGAATCATCCTGCAGTTTTTCCAGGTTAGAGATTTGCTGTGAATTTACATCTATCTGCTTTATTATTCATACATGAATCCGTGCACCTGTTGGCTTTAGCCTAAACAAGTCTGTTCACGAGCCGACTTGCTCTCTATGCATACTGGATGAATTTATGCCTTTTACTTTGGCCGGACAGCTGTTGCGCGCTCGTCCAGCACACACTCAGGTTTTTCTCACTAGTATGAAAACTCATGCCTTTGCAGTTTGCAGTCAGAACAGTTTCTTATGTTTGTTTTTTTTTATTCTTGCAAAGCCATGTTAACTCCCCAAATGGCACATTCTTTGGGACAGCTGCATCGGGGAGAATGCGTCTACCAATCTGGTGTCAAGTCCCATTCACCACAAACTGCACTTTCAGGTGGCAAGAGTCACACCTAGACTTTACATTCATTGAGTAATGCTTGTGCCATTTATTATGCCCCTGAGGAAAACAAACATTTAGAGGCCATTTTGAAGTTTGCCACCTGGAATGATTGTTATATTGTAGTAACTGTTTAAACTTAATGTGAAAAACTGACAGACTTGTAATGCTTAAAAGTTGAGTTTTACAAAGTGCAGTTGTATTAAAACTTTCCATTTGCAGGCCTAAGATGCTCCATGCCCACGGAGTCGTGTTTGAACCAGGGGAGTTGTGAGGCAACTCCAGATGGAAATGGAGAGTGCAAGTAAGTTTAACATCTGTATTTTTCTCCTTTACCAAAGAATGATGGGTAACGCACCTACAGAGAAGACTTGGAAAAGTTTTTTTATTTTTTTTATTTGGCGATCTTCAGATGTTTGGTGTACTGGGGATATGTGAAGCCTCTAAAAGGCGAGCGCACATGCTACTGCTATTTCTGGAAGGCAAATGGCCAGAGAGCCTCGCAGCCAAAGACAGAAATGTGTGGACATTGATGAGGACAGGGGTCACCGTGTGTGTGTGTGTGTGTGTGTGTGTGTGTGTATGAGAGAGTGAGAGAGAGAGAGAGAGAGAGAGTTAGTGTGTGTGTGTGTGTGTGTGTGTGTCTCAGTCTGTTACTGCCACCACACTCTCCCCTCTACAGCCAAACTCTCGCAGGCTCTCGGAGCCCTAAATCTTGTTTTTCTTTTCTTTCACGGAGCGACAGCTGGGGTTGCCAGAAGCTCGGCGACCATTGTTCTCCGCTGCGATTAATTCTGTGTGACTAATCTGGGTGAGGCTTCCCAGAGAGACCCTCAGACCCCGTCCTCCTACCCCCTCTCTCCTCGCCTCTCTCCTGGGATTTTGTCCCCTTCCTCAATGGCCCTCAATGCTCTCTCCCTCTCTCTCTCTCTCTCTGTCTCTCTCTCTTTCTCCCTCCCTCTCTCTCTCTGCCTCTCTCTCTCTCTCTCTCTCTCTCTCTCTCTCTCAATTTCCCTCTCATTCCCCTGGGCAGATGGCAGAGGGTAATTACACAAGATGTCTTTTTTATCATTTTAACCCTATATGAAACAAATGGACTTCTTTATTTTGCCCGTTAGATCACGTTTTTCTGAGTTGTGCCTCCTTTGCAGACAGTTCAGTGACATATAAATTAGGATTAAGCCCCCTATTACGCCCTGAACTCTTTTTTTTTTCTTTTTTTTTACCATGCATTCTTAACAAAAGCCTACCTGTAGGTTGGCTCACTTTCCAACCTGGCATGAGCAGCGGCAGCCAGTGTCGTCTTACCGGAGTGTGGTGAACGCCGAATCAGGGCCTGCCGGGTCAGAGCTTCGGGACCGCAGGGCCCAGGCAGCCATCTTGGCCCCCCGCCACATCTTAATTCGGTCTGGTTGTGTTATTCACCCCTCAATCACCCCCCCCCCCCTCCCCCCCACCCTCCTCACTGGGCCACAAAGCCATCATTGTGCCCCTGCACTGTCCTCCTCCTTAGACGTCTCCAATTAAACATGGAGATGGGCATGAGGGGCTCACTCCAGCGTCACAGTTTTGAAAAGGTTTGAGCGGGCACACAAGGCTTAGTGTTTGTCTGTGTGTGTGTGTGTGTGTGTGTGTATGTGTGTTAATGTTGATGTTAATGTCACTGTGCCACCAGAGGGCTTGGCACTTGAGTAGACAAAGTGCAGAGGTTCTTCAAGGTAGAGCCGCAAAACTGGTTGTGCAATATCGTGAATCGCAAATTTAGTTTCCAAAATTGATAATCATACATTTATTGGATGTGGAAGCGCTTAATTTCATCTCATTTAATTTAGAATGCTGTAATTGTAAAAAAAAAGATGTTGATGTTAAGATGATTAACAGTGTTGTTGTGATGTTAAGATTAACAGTGATCACACAGGGCAAGACTTCTTTCAAGGCTTCTCGGAAGAGCGCTTTATGTTTGTTTTGACAGTTGGAGAATTTTCAAACTCTCGCTGTGAGGACGGCACGTGATTTTTAACAGCAGCAGAGGAGGCTAAGTGCTTACTATCATATGATTCTACTGTGTGTGTGTGTGTGTGTGTGTGTGATTCTGCTGTACCAGGTTTAATAACGTGAACTCTAACATGAACGTCCTGCAAGTATTCTCCAGGATCGATGACTTATTTAGCAAGTGCATTGATGTGGTCGGTGCTAAAACTCTAGTAAAGCAGCGCAGTTGGCAGTGTCAGGAAAAAACAGAGAGAAATAATCACAACCAGGTGGATCCTGTCTGCTTTTTCCTGTTGCAGTTAACCCATCAGACACAGGTCCTGTTAAAGGTCATTGTTAAGTACATTGTTTGACTAATGCTCAGGCGGTAAAGGGGTAATTCATAAATTTTTCACCAAGATAGTGTTCAGCGATAGCCTGCCTGGCCTGGTGAACGACACAGGCTAAAGGCCCATTCACATTTAAAACTATAACAGTAAAGATAGAGATAACTATGGTAATACATTGTTGCTGAAGCATTCACACTACAGATATCTGTGATAAGTTTGTACCAAATGCTCCTGCCCCCTTCTTTATTACAACTTTAATTTGATTGGTTGAAAACATTTTTTTCATTATCTCGCTCTGAGATCACACCAAAAATATAGTTATAGTTATCGTTTTTGGATGTTTTTAAAGTTATCGTTATCTTTCGTTATTGGGAACACAGATTCCATTTTCTTAGAATGATTTATATCTTTTTATAGTTATCGTTATCTTTACAGTTATCGTTCTACATGTGAATGTGCCTTAACAGTCTTTTAGTGTTCTTTAATGAAAGTCCACCACACAGAGAGGTGTTTCCAGATCCCACACTTCCATTCCTGACAAAATGACGAGCTGCTCTCAGCTCAATCAAAAGCAGCCGCTCCTCTAGTCAAGTGTTATTTAGAGGTCAAGTAAGTGGCATTGAATGCTTCAGTTTTATATAGTACGGCAGAGATGCCTACTTGACATGCCATACCAGGAATACCATCTGCTCCTCGTATCTGGCCTGGGCTGAAGTTTATCTCCAAAGAGCTCCAAGGAGGCCTCTCATTTACTGTAGCGGGCTTGGCAGTAACAGAAAGCAGTGCCGGGCCGGGCTGAGCTGAGCCGATCCAGACCAGGAGAGAGGAAAAAAAAAAAAAAAAAAAAAAAAAAGGAAATTCCAGTGGCACAATGGCTAGAATCAAAGGAGCTTAGTAGAGCTGCTACCCAGAGAGATGAGAGATGTCGGGCCAGCTAGGGAGTAAGGAAGGACGCTGCTGAGAGCTCGCATACCAGCATCGTCAGTTAGTTGACAAACGTGATGAAAATAAAACAACAGGTTTTTGACAGCCTGCTGATAACAGTGAATCATGTGACCTGTGATAGATCAGGAGGGAAGGATTTAGGCCCTTAGACTTGGAGTTAGTATGGATGAGTTATAAGGATGGCATTCACCTGCAAACACACCCCAGTAGTTCCTCGGTGCTTTTGGGTTACAGCTTCTTACAATGATGCACTGGTAAACTGATTTGACGAATTGTTGAGCCCTTTTCAGTGAAGAGTCAGTCAGCAAAGAATAGAAGAGCATTCTGACTTTACTTTTTTATGTGTGTTTTACTTTCCAGTTTTTCCAATTAGAAGAGCCTAGTTTGTACTCTGTCCTCTCATCCTTTTAGAAAGAGAAAGATCATATGTTCTCTTTTCTAAAAAGTAACTCAGTAACTTTTCCTCCACTTTTAAATGAGCTTTTAAATGAATGATTTTAAATGAGCTACTTTGTACTTTTACTTCACTAGATTTTAACATCACTACATTTACTTCTACTGAATATCAGCAAAGTAACAATACTTCTATTTGAGAACGACATTCTACTACTCTTTCCACCACTGATTTTAGTGAATAACAGACCTTCTTGGAGTGCAATCTTACTCCAGCAGCTAATGAGGATGCCCCCTCTTGTGACACAAGACCTCTACTATGCTAACAGAGAGACATAATCTGGTCAGCGCCTGAGGCCTGAAGCCGAGGCCAACCTGATCCTGGCCCCGCTGTACCTCAGATAATCAATTGCTCAAGTGGCACTGGGGTTTTGATGAATTCCCTGGTTTGTGTTTGTGTGTGTGTGTGTGTGTGTGTGTGTGTGTTTGTGCGTGCATGCATACGTGTGTGTTTCCACCACTCCAGTCAGATAACAAGCAGACCCATTAATTCCTGGCTGGCATGCGTAGAGACTGCTACAGTATACATCCACATCAATGAAAGTGGGCCCTTGTCTCTGCGGTTCTGGGGATTCTTCAATGCCACCTCTGTTTGCTCTGGTCAGACGAGTCCATCTTAGCCCCCCCACCCCCCCCCACCCCGCTCCACGCCCCCTCCTCCTCCATTCAGAGTCAGGAAACAGCCTCGGAGTGGCCCGGGGGAAGAAAAGGTGCCGTATCTGATCATATCATCACACAACGAGGAACACACAGCGCAGGGCTTTTATATGGCCGCTGCCGCCGGTGTTGGGTTCCTTTTGGCAGGAGCCCGGCTGGTGAGAGGGCTGATCGGCTGAGCGTTCAGGCTGATTGAAGCGACTTGGTGGTGGGGAACCTCAGCGCCGAGGATTAGTGATATTTGAGCCTCCCTGGTTGGCATATGCCAAGACAAATCACACAGACTTTGATCAGCGGCTGATATGACTGACAGTCAAAGTGTGTGTGTGTGTGTGTGTGTGTGCGCGCGTGAGACAAAGACCCTGGGCATATTCCAAACCACACTTCCTCATTTCATGCTTTTGAGCCAGACCACCTGTCTGTGGCTCGCAGTATCACAACTAAAAGAGACGTGCACTCACCCACGCGGCAGCATGCTCCATAATGCCCATGATTACTTGTGGTTTTGCCCATTCAGCTCCGCACAGAACGCATAGAAAATACCTACCTTACTCTGCCAGGTGCGCTTTTAGAGCTTCAAGTCCCTCTCACTGCCAGACACACACTCAAAGGACACTTGGGAGAATGGAGCGTGATGCCTTTGTAGTGAAATGGAGCGGTTTGTGCAGTCAAGGCATCCTGACAGCTATGCAGATCATAAGGCCGATACCAATCACGGTATCTGTGACACAGAAAAACAACAAATTGACAGTTTTCTCGAGGCGTATAAGCTATAGCACTTAGCCAGACTGCACAGGGAACAAGTCGCCGTGTACAGTAACAACCCCGAGTGTCCGGTTGCACTGTCAGCTACACCTTCAGACACCCGTAAAGCCTTTAAGTGGTTCCCAGCCTCGTAAAGCAGGCAGTGGCACTAGTCATTAGAGCTGCTATGACTCACAAGACACACACACACACACACACACGCACACACACACACAGAGTGGTTGGTCCCTGGGGGAGCAATCTCTTTCCCATGGGCTGTGTCAGTAATGGTACCGAATAAACAGGGTCTCTAATGAAGGCTGCCAGATGTGGGCCGGCCAGGTCATCTCTCCTGTACGATTAGAGAGGAAGGAAAAGAAGGAGGGATGGACGGATGGAGGGAGAGGGAAAGAGGGGCAGTGTTTCCCCTGTAATTTTTGTAACCGTGGGGATTTGGTGGTAACTTTGGTTTCGGTTCCACAACAAACAAACCCTCATTCTGGTAGCAGTTTTGGATGCAGCGCTGTAGCTATTTTTAGTTGAATCGGCTCCATTAAAATGATAAAAGCACTCGTTTTAAACATGCACTTATATTAAACATTTTTGTATGTGTTGAGGAGGGGAAAGTTAGACTCAGTTATGATTTTTTTAAATGTTTGATTCTCTCTTAATAACAGTGGTGGTAAAGTTGTCACTGTGGAGTCCCAGCACTGCTAAATGAAAACTGGGAAACACTAGAGAGGGGAAAGGAGAGAGGGAAGTGTGGAGGGAGAGAGGTGGAAGAAAGGAGCGAGGCCCCCCTTGGGCAACGCTTTTAAAACAGATCAGACAAGACTAAAGGGGACTTAGCCCAGGCACAGACACCAAACAGCCAGGAAATGAGAACGGCCGGGAGGGAGAGGAGGGGAAGGGAGGGAGGGGAGGGGAGGGAAGGGTGGGGGGCCAGAGGTAACAACATGTTCCACTAACACAGTTTGACTCCAGCTCTTTGTTAATGGAGGAGACACCTGAGAGACAGACATAACTACTCTATTAACTGACGGTCTAAACATTAATACTCTTATATACGCTATACGCTTTTCTTGAAATTTGGGAAGAAGAAAAAGAGATCGATAAACAAAGAATTGTCTTAAATAGTCCTAATAACTTCTCTTATAAAAAACAGAACAAGACAGATTGTTTTCTTACTATCCCACAGTGCTTTACTCTGCTTATTGGCACAATAATGGAATAAAAGCACAACCTAATTCCTCTAAAGCCTCTTACCAGGGTAGGAGAGTGGCTGTACAGCTGCCAAAATGTGTGCGCTCCCTTTCGGTTTTTGTTTGTATACAGTGCACATGTGTAGCCCACATATTATGCGTGTTCAAAGCCAGCCGCCCATCCCTCTCTGTGTGCGTGTGACCTCAGAAAGATGGCAGATGGCAGATTGGCCCGACACTAAGGAAGCCCCTCAGAGTGACGCCTGGCCGGGGGTCAGATGTCACCACAACATCTGCTCCGGGGCTCGAGCCGCCCGGCCCTCGTCACGCATCCCATCACTGGCGCAGACCTGTTGCCACGGGCGACTGCGCCGGCGATTGAAGAAAAGAAGGCCCAGAAGTGAGCGGAGAGGGGAACAATGCAGGCTACTGGGCAGGGATGACAGAGAAGATAATAACAGTATCGGCCTTACCGCAGAGATAATTCCACTGCTGTCCTGGAGTTATATGATACCGCCCAAACACCTGATATTTGCTCAGCTTCTGATTTGTGCCCCTCTTTTCATGTCTTCTTTATTTATCTTTCCTGCAGCCTGGTTTACCTGCTGCTGTTGAGATTATCCTGCTCGCTAGGCCAGCAGATTTCTCTTGTTGAAGCAGCTGCTTTGGACTGTTTGTTTTGAACGCAGCCAAGACTCTATAAAAGAGTCGTTGAATATCTTTTGTCTTATCCCCCTATTTATAAGTTTGAGCTCTTATTGAGGCAGTTAACTCGAACGCCTGTAAAAGCCGTTTTGTGCTGACCGTGTATTTGACGGGCTCTCGCCAAGTTAAAGAGCAAACTGTTAGCATTCTTTGCCTCGCGTGTGCTACAGTTGACTTACTGCTAGCACCTCAGCCTGAGTGTGTTTGGACAGTGCGTCCACGTGGGGCAAGGTAAAGGAGAAGGGGCTCCGGCTGTTTGTCTTTTGGGCCTCGGTGTGAGACGCTGGGCTGCTTTGCGAGGGCGAGGGAGGCCAGATCCCCGTTTCAAAGCCGGTGTGAGTTTTTTCGGGGAACCGTAAAGTGAGGCTGCCAGCTAGCCTCTATTGAGGTTTCCCGGGTTAAGGATCGGGACAGGAGACATTGGGCAGCTTTTTAGAGTAAACACCAACATTCCTTATAAACCGGTAACCCCCCTCTCTTGCTCTCTTTTTCATCCCCCCCCCCTCTTCTCTTTTCTCCCCACTGGCAGCTCCCCACTATAAAACCCCACCAAACCAGTTCCAATTTCCTTTCTTTCAGACGCCTTTGTTTGTCTTGCTGCTTGTGTGTTTGGGATTTGTTTTTGTTTTTTTAAAGCTTCTCTTTCGCCTCACACTTAGCCTCGAACATGGCAGACCGCTGAAAAAGCTGCAGAACAGCTTGGAGTAGGGAAAGTTTTTTGGGGAGTGCGCAGTAGTCAGTTGAGACTTATAAATCCTAATATGGTGTCTTACAAATCTAGCCAACCCTATGAAAAGAAATGGGGGTTTGGATGGAGGGGGTGGAGGGGGTGGGGGGTGGGGGGGTGCTGGGTTTGGAGGGAAAGAGTGAAAGAAGGTACACAGAGGGGAGGGAGCGGATGCCAGCGACTGTACGCATTGGGGCTTTGAACAGAGGAAGTTAAAGGAGGAGTGAACCAATAATAAGGAAAAAAGGGAGAAAATCCAGGGATGAGCCATACATAAAGGGGGAAGATTTAGAGAAAGTTTTTTTGGAAAGAGAGAGAGAGAGAGAGGAGGGGAGGAGAGGAAAGAGGAGGTTTAACAGCTGAATGCGCCCGGCCTGTGGTCAACTCTGAATGGGGAGGAAAAACAATGGGCCCACTCATCCTTCGCTCTCTCTCTTTCTCTCTCTCTCTCTCTCTCTCTCTCCCTCTCTTTTCTCTCCCTCGCTCGCTCTTTCTCACTCTCCATTTCTCCACTGAGTAGGGAGGGGGGGGGGGGGGCGGCCATTCAAACACCCACACTGTAAAAAATGTCCATCTTAACACGTCATTTAATCTAGCGCTGAGTCTTAAAACCTTCATTTTCTAAAAAATCTGAGAGATATTTTCACTTTGCAATGCAGATCAACTGGTGTTTCAAGAATTTTCTTTTATAGTGTCATTTTCTTGATACTAGTGGAGTCATCTGCCTTATTTTATGCCTTGTTTCAAGATAATTCCTCTAACAAGTCAAACTGCTGTGGAAGAAAGTGGCATTTTCTTGCCCCCCCCCCCCCCACCCCATCTCACCGCCACAAAACTTTTCACTTGTATTGAGAAAAAACAAGATTTTAAAAATGAAAATATGCCACTAAATTACATGTGAAGATTTTTTTTTTGCAGTGCCTAGGCCTCTCCATTTTCTCCCGGGGGTTGAGGATGAGGGTAGGATGGGGTGGGGGGAGCACTGGGAAAGGAAGGAGGCGGAGGGGTTGGATGGGGTGGTGGTGGTTGGGGAGGGGGGGGTGAATGGCCGGGGCAGCAGCTGCCGTCTCCTCATTAACATGCGCACCTGCTCCCTGCGGCCTTTTTCCAGCGAGCTCGTGCGGCGCCTCACGACCTCAGCACCCGCCGCCGCCACCGCTGGGTCTTAACTGGACTGGCCTTCTAGCAGCCACTTCTGCTGCTGCTCTCCACTGCCCCCCCTCTGCACCACACACACACACACACACACATAAACACACACACACACACACGCACCTGCTGTCCTGTAAGGGAATGACTATGGATGCTCAGGAATTCTGTGGATGAATTCTTAAAGCTGCACTAAACAAGATTTTTATGTAAAAATAAACCGTCTTATCAGCCTAAATCACACAGTGGGGCTGCAATAGAGAGCGTCCCATCCCAACCAGTTAGACACTGCAGATTCTCCCTATTTGCTTATGCGTATTTGGGAAAATATGCATAAATCTGGAGCGACATGAAGAAGAAAATGATACCAGAAAATGATCCTTTTACTTGCTGGTAAAAATCATTCATGACCCTGAAGAAGACCATAGGTCAACACGCATTAGTCATTTTTAATTGCCTTGCAGCACATGTAATAAAGGCTTTTAATCTTTTTCACTAAGGACAGAGTGCCTGGTTTTCTTTTTGGGTCACTGCTTTTTAAATATTTTTTTTTACCAGCAATTGAAGGATCCAAAGTTTTCTAGTATCAGTTTGAATCTACCTGCCCCTCCAAAGAGCACCTGTCTGTTAACATCAGACCTAAATAGCGCTTCTTCCCTCTGTCCTCGAAGTAGAAAATGATTTTATATTTTCTTTTTCTCACCATTTATCCTTAATGCTACAGAGATCCGCTAGTGATCCCGAGCTCTATGACGCTCAGCCAAGGTACCGCTCTCCACTCTAAACATGGTGACATGCCACGACTCCCTCAGTGTTTATGCAGCGGGCAGCCTAGCATGTGATGTTTTCTTTTGCTAGCCACAGTTCTAGGACTGCCTAATCCCCTGAGAGGGAGACCCTGTCTAAACACACGCCTGTCCCTACAGGGGGGCACAGCTTGGCCCCCACTGACACACACACACACACACACACACACACATATAACACACACACACACACACACACACGTACTGGACCCCCTGGGAATGTTTTGGGACGTGATTCTGCCAGCCCCTCAGGGCTAATAGACTCGTTGGCTCTGCTCAGGTATTTGAGTGTGACAGTGGGTTTTGTTGTTGTGGGAAGGCTGCTTTGATGTTAGGAGGATATATTATGCAGAATATTGTTTCTGCAGGAGGGGGAAAACACGACAATATTCCAAAGCAACCGTTGTTTATCACAAATTGGAGCAGAAAAAACAAACAAAATGAATAGTCTTTTTTTTTTTTTCGATTCCCAGATATTCACCGTGTAATTTTCCTGCGCTGCAGTTTACTCAGGAATTTGCCCGAGTGGAAGTTTTTCAGAAATCTTTCATGGCTCTCTTGACAAGAGTTTCCTCTTTCGACCCCTTGTCTGATGTTTGGAGAAAATCCTCTCTGGTCGGGAAGAATAACGAGCATTGAGGTGGCGGCACGGCGCTTTTGAAGTTTGCCATAATGTTGGCTCGCAGCTCAAACACTGTGGCATAGACACTGCCTTGTCCTCTGGATGAATGAGTGCTGACAAAAGGGCTGAAGCAAGCACATTTCAGCCCTAAGAGCTGCTGAAGGGTGCCATGATGGCCGCTTTTCCTGTCTCAACTTTTGAAGAGACAGGATTACGGACAAGAATTCCAAACACCACAGATTTTTTTTTCTTCTCTACCCTCCCTGGTGCTATTGAGCAGATGCTTTGTTTTTTGTATTGACCGACTCTCCCCGGCCACCCAGCATTGTTGACAACAGTATTGAACCTTTTGAAGGTGATGAATATGGGAATCTGGCAGTAGGGAGGTTCCAGTGCAGCGCAAAGCAGAGTCTGATTGAGCTATGGGACAGTTGGTGTGACCATCTTTATGTCACACCCCTATTGTGTGTGTGTGTGTGTGTGTGTGCGTGCCTGTTTATGTGTGACTGCGAATGTGAACGTAAACCTACGAGTGCCTGTGTATAATCTGTATGTGAGAATCCTGTGTGTGTGTATGTATGTGTGTGTGTGTGTGTGTGTGTGTGTGTGTGTAAGAGATTGCACACTGTGTATGAATGTGTGTGTGCATGCTGTGTGTGTGTGTGGCCCTTTTGTTGAGCCGCGCATATCCTCAGGGGACACCCTTCAACTCCTCTCTTTGTAATTGTAAATGTGTAAATCTGTCGCTGTGATCTGCAGCAGCTCTCTCTCTCTCTCTCTCTCTCTCTCTCTCTCCCTCTGTCTCTCTCTCTCTCTCTCTCTCTCTCCCTCTGTCTCTCTTTCTCTCTCTCTCTCTCTCTCTCTCTCTGGGAACTTGTTCGTTGGGGTCCAACATTTATGACTCCAACACAACCTGTGAGAAACATCACAGGAGTTTGTCCCCCCTCCTTCTCTCAGTCTCTCCCCCTCCTCTCCTCCCTCCATCTCTTCAAGCCACTCTGTTTTACGGCCTAAAACACATTGTGTGAGGGGGGGGGGGGGGGGGGGGGGGGGTGATGGTAGAAAGACGAATGTCCCGTTTGCCGCATAGTTTCTCATGCCGGTGTTGCCGAGTTGTAAAAACAGCGAGGCAGGACACAGCCGCCTGACCCTCCTTTCACAGAAATGGCTAGTTAGTCCTATTGGCAAAGGCTGTTTCCCATGCAATAGATTTATAAGCACAGTAGCACACAATGGGATGACCCTTGCTAGTCCAAAGCATTTTCTTGCCCTTGTGAACTCTTTAATCTGCACTGAGCTGAAAAATAGGTGAAAACAGTGTGGTTGAATTCCCTTTCACGGGTCCTGCTTTTTGTGATGTTAATTTTAGATGAGGAAAATTAAGTAAGGAATGGGAATTCAGATATATTGGTTGGTTTGCTAATATATCAGGATGATATTGGGCTTTAGTTAAATATTGGATGGGTTGTCCACCACCGATATGATGGACATTCCTCCTGGGCCATAGCTACATAAAGAAAAGTTTTTCCACCCTGCCAACAATGGATTTCTTGGAGAAACACTGAATGCTTACAATTTTTTGGGCATAAGATGGGTCAAATTTAAAGGTGTTGAGTATCGGCTATCGGCAGCTTCAAACATAGCAGTATCAGCCTTCAAAAAACCCATATCAGTCGAACCCTATTCAATAGTAGGAGTAACATTATAAGGTTGTGTACCTGTGAGTGAGAGATTAAGGTGATATGAGGAAATACATGTTGCAGTCTACAGAAGTTACTCACGTCTTCCTCAAAAGCGACCGGCGCCTTCCTGAGCCTCAGAGAATGTTGCTGACTCTCCGTCCCTCTCTGACTCCTCTCCGCCTGTCCTGTCCCTCCTCCAGGTGTCGGGACGGATACGTAGGGAGCAGGTGCCAGTTCCGCGACCCGTGCTTCACCTCGCCATGCATGAACGGCGGCTTGTGTCGCGCCGTATCCCGGGGCAACACGGTGGACTTCAGCTGCACGTGCAGACTGGGCTACACCGACCGCCGCTGCATGACGCCCATCGACGCCTGCCTCAGCTCGCCGTGTCGCAACGGAGGAACCTGCGAGCTGGAAGGCCTCCGGACGTACAAGTGCCGCTGCCCGCCTGGATGGTCAGGTAATGCAAAACAGTGTTATGACATAGGAGTATGGCTGGGTATTGAAAAATGACACCAATCAGTACAGTACAGTACCAATTTTTTTTGGGATGTAAGTATTAAATTTAATGCATAAAAAGGTAACAAAGCTTCAAAATGTTGGATTCTCACAATGAGAAGTCAAGTTTTCTTCCTGTTTATGGACATTTGTACTGAGAGAATCAGCTGAAAGTCGTCAGATTCTGTTAGCATGCAGAATGCTACACTAAACAAAGGATTTGCTCTATTGCATAATAAAATGAGCTTATAGATTCAAAGATTGCACCAGAAAATATATATATTTGTGTAGAGTCTGTGATGAATTTGAAGAATCTGGATGGGTGTTGATATCAAGACATTTCAAATTAGGGCTAAACAGAAATGACTGAGAACAACTATGATACAGACTGGATGCTTTCCCTTGGGTTAGATTAACACAATAACCAAGCCCAAAAAAACGTAAAGAAGTTTCCTTAACATGGACAGCCGATGCGAGCGTTTATTTATTCCGAACCTGTTGTGAGAACGAAGCCTGTCTCAGACATCATGCATCTCATTTCTCCGTGTGTCTCCAGGTAAACTGTGCCAACAAGCCGACCCCTGCGCCTCAAACCCCTGTGCCAACGGCGGCCAGTGCTCTGCCTTCGAGTCGCACTACATCTGCACCTGCACGCCCTTCTTCTACGGCCAGACCTGCAAGCAGGACGTCAACGAGTGCGCGCAGAGCCCCTCGCCTTGCAAGAACGGCGGCACGTGCGTCAACGAGGTCGGCACGTACCGCTGCCAGTGCCCGCAGGAGTTCACGGGCAAGCACTGCGAGAGCCGCTACATGCCCTGCAACCCCTCCCCCTGCCACAACGGGGGCACCTGCATTCAGAAGGGAGAGACCAGCTACGAATGCTCCTGTGTGCCAGGTACAGGAAGTCCCAGTCCCTGCTAGATTCATGGCTTTCCTACGAACTGCCTAGGGAGTTTAGTGAAATCCTTGTTGCTTCATGACACCTATACACACATTTCTGCCCGTATTACTTTCCCATCACCTGGATTTTGGTTACAGCTGTGTGTGAGGGTCTACTAGGCTTTTATCATCGTATCACATCAGGGCCCAATAACTTAGAAGGGGGCCCAACTCGTATTGGAATCCATTGAGCCAGACCACATTCTGAATCATTACACCTATTCTTGTTGAAAATAAGAGGAAAATTTTGTTTTGTCATTGGTTTTAGAAAAAAAACCTTCAGATGAAATATATAGAAGATAGGACCTGAGTAAGCTGAAGCTATAGTGGGATCATATGCCCCTCTTGCTTTAGCCAATAGTGTCAGGTAATTCATTCCTAAATTCACTGTTTTACTCTCTCAGTCTCTCAGGCCGACCTAAATGTCAGCGCCTGCTCTAGTCACTGGTTAAGAGATGATGTCATTTAAGGCAGGGCCGTTCCTGCTCCTGTTGTGTCGTGTGTGTGTGTGTGTGTGTATGTATATGTGTGTGTGTGTGTGTGTGCTCTGTGTGAACAAGGCTGAGCAGGAAGGCATCAGGCCTTATCGTAAGGAAATGGTCAAGGGACAACATCCTTTTCACATAGCGGAGTGAAGCAAAGCTTGCTGGGACTAAAGCCCCGCCCATTGCCTCATCACTTCCACACAGCCTAGTCTTGCCTTGCTTTCTACTGCTTTTCCACTAGAAATCCATGAATCCAGTGAATCTGTACGCCACCTTTCCATCCCTTCTCTACCATCTCCTCTGCTTGCTCTTATTATTATGTTAGTATTATATCTCTTGTTTTAAAAAGGAAAAAGAAAAAACTTATAGTATTTTTTTACACATAGCATTTTCGGTAGTTAGCTGACACTCATTGATTGGTTTATAATGAGTGCAACTGTAAGATAAGCTTCAGTTCCTAGATCATGCAAATTGCAAGCAACCAATAGTAAAGAGTGCAATGTTTAGGGTCAAATAGGAAAATAAATAGGAATAGTACAGAAAAATAAAAGCTTGTCTGGGAAACTCTGGAAATCCAAAGCTTCAAGCTTCATATTTTTATGTGGTTTTCACAAGTAACACTAAAATTATCACTAAGAGTTACATCTAACACTTCTGCACACAACAGTTGGAAGAATGATATTAAATTCACATTTGGCTTTCAGTAACAAGAATAACAGAAATAGATATTTTATGAATGAACTCTTGGCGATGCCGGTGCTGACTTGTACTGGTTTTGATTTTCACTTGGCATTACCCAGTATGCCATTTAGTGCAGTCCAGTGGTTGCATGTTGTGTAACTCTATAGCAGAGTGGTTGTTACTTCATATGAGAGAAGTGTGTGTGTGTGTGTGTGTGTGTGTGTGTGTGTGTCTTGCCACAGACCTCAAGAGGGTACAGCTGCCTTCTTTCCTCGGAGGAAAAAGACAGTTGACCACATTCAACTGCTGAGGAGTTTCGCTCCCTTTGTAGTGAATGGGAGAAAGTTGTTTTGAAACCAGGAGGAATGAGCAACTGAGTATCTGAGGCCTTCAGTGGCAGCGATGGCACACTGACACAGAGTGAAGCAAATCCAACCATGTACACTGAAACAATTGTCTCTCTTTCTACCTTCAGGTTTTTCAGGAAAGAACTGCGACCACAACATTGATGACTGTCCAGGCCATGAGTGCCAGAATGGAGGAACCTGTGTAGATGGAGTCAACACCTACAACTGCCAGTGTAGGCCAGAATTTACAGGTATGAATGGGGATTTCCCTTTACATTTACCAGCCCAGGGGCAAGACTAGTCCAAGCCTTAGACTGGTCTTACATTCTCAGGTTGGACTAGGCTAATTAAGACTGTCTGTTACTTAAATATTACGACTGACTTATTTTGAGGTAGGAAAGTTAGCCACCTTCCCCCTGGCTAATCTTGAGTTTGTTGTTATGGCAACGAGTCGGCCTAACTGTCAGAGCGGGAAGTTTAAATACTGTAGCTATTTCATAAAGGATGGCAAATCTTTGGTTTTTGGAAAGAACCTGAAGAAGAGTGAGTCTTTAGAGACAGAAACAAACCATTAGAGATCTACAAAAATCAAGAAGTAGTAGGAACAGGTAAATATAAAAGTGTCTATGGCAAGTTTGACTTAAGGTCATATTTAAGTCTAAGACTGGGTCTATCTTTATGCAACTGGCCCCAGTCTATAGCTGAGTTAGGAAACTAAACTGACGATCACTTATTCTGATCAGATTAACCCATTTTTGCCCAACATTGAATTTTTCGTCTTCTGTTGTACAGTTGTTCTCTGTGCTTATTTATTTAAGAATTTTTGAAATCGGTTGAAGCGTTTGTCTAAAAAGTGCACTAACTTTTTTTTTTGATAACTGCTCTTTTTCCCAAACATATTGTTCAAAATCTCAGTGATTCCTTAACCGATTGTTGTAATTCAACATTTATTTTAAAGGGACTTTATGAACTTGGATGTCAACCTGCACTTGTGTTTTCTCTGTTATGTATTCAAAGTACATAGGACTGGTTTAAGAGCACCGGCTTTTTACCAAACTCTGTCTGCAGCAAGCCCACACACAAGGAAAAACAGTGTTTGGGATGCAGATAATTAACCTTCGTCAATACTTTGACCCCTGGGTCTCCCACAGGCCAGCTCTGCACAGAGGATGTTGATGAGTGCCAACTGATGCCCAACGCCTGCCAAAACGGCGGCACGTGCCACAACACCTACGGCAGCTACCAGTGTGTGTGTGTGAACGGCTGGACCGGGGACGACTGCAGCGAGAACATCGACGACTGTGCCAACGCCGCCTGCCACCACGGATCCACCTGTCACGACCGCGTCGCGTCCTTCTACTGCGAATGTCCCCACGGCCGCACAGGTCAGAACGGAGCTCTTTCAGCTGCACAAATAGCCTGGATCCCAAGGTGGAGCTGCAGTAGAGAAGAGCGTCCATCTGCTCTAATTGAAACTGACATTTGAGATTTTTCTCTTTTTGCCCAAATGTAATTGTCCACTACATGTTACATGATTTCTGGGTGTTGAAGTTCAAATTTTTCAATCAGTTACCTCTCACTGCCATTTGGAGTAGCCAACATGCAAAGTTGCCTAATGTTAATAGTTCTTTTCAACTAGCTTTTTGGTAATAAGGGGTCTCTTTTCCCCCTCTATCCCTCCCCAGATTGACATTTTATATCAATATTATGTTGTTTCAGTGTAGGCCATTTTCACATTTTCCCATAATCTGCCTGTGCAGTCTGTCTGTTTAATGATCAACAGACAGACTGCACAGGCAGATTATTATTATTATTTCAACTTGAGTTTAATTCAACTCAGTTCAACTTGTCATTCCACAGTGAAAGTCACAGCACATTTCAAACAAGTAAAACAAGAGCAGCATGGACAATACAAAAGCAAAACAGTGCAAGCAAAACAAGCAATATTAACAGTATTAGTATAAAAGGGAGTAGTGGATACAATTCAGATGTTACAGTCCAGGTTGTAGATATAACGTGACTAGTGCATAGAATTCAGAGTTGCAGAGTTTAATAAAAATGAGTGCTACTCAGTAAACTGTAAAGTGACTGGTGCATCAGATCGAACAGATGGGTTAATGTTGAGTTAAAGTTCAGTGTAGTAACGTTCACTTTCTGTATCCTGCACCAGGACTCCTGTGCCAGCTGGACGACGCCTGCATCAGCAACCCGTGTCAGAAGGGCTCCAACTGTGACACCAACCCCGTCAGCGGAAACCACTTCTGCACCTGCCCCCCTGGGTACTTCGGGGCTTCCTGTGACCAGGATGTCGACGAGTGCTCGCTGGGTAAAACTCACACTGCTGACCTGCCCAGCTCTCTCCGTCTGTTGTGTATTATATTATACAACGGGTGGTTTCTGCCAAGCGCTCTTGATTGCTCAAAGACACATTTCAACTGTGCTGATGACTCCCATAAAACACAGCTTGATGTGATTTATTGGTTGCCATCTCAGGGAGCTGCTTAGCGATCGTTCTTGTTTTCCCCTGTTTTTTAATACTTATGTATCCGTACTACTGTGGGGAAAGTTTTCAATCAATCCACACACATTGGTAACCGTTGTATAAAAGCCAAAATACAAGCACGTTCTTTACTGTGATTATGGGTACCTCGCTACCCATAATTGCAACCATAATCACAGTAAATAACGCCCTCCCGGGTATTACTGCTATAATCACACACAGTCTTGGCTTTGTTTTGGCTCTGTCAAACAACACTAAACCACCCAAGTCATCTCACTGTCATTACATATTTATTCACTTTTCACATCGCTCCTTGTTAGCGTCTTATACTCAAAGTGCTTATCTGTGTTTTAATAGGTTCCAACCCGTGTGAGCATGCAGGGAAGTGTCTGAACACCAAAGGGTCGTTCCAGTGTAAGTGCCAGCGGGGTTACGTGGGGCCGCGCTGCGAGCTGGACATCAACGAGTGCATGTCCAACCCGTGTCTGAACGAGGCCACCTGCCTGGACCAGATAGGAGACTTCCACTGCATCTGCATGCCAGGTATGTTTTAAGATTGTTTTAAGATTATTATAATTTTAAAGAGTGAATTGATGCAACCAGAACTGCTTTTAACCACATACTAGTAGGTGCCAAAAAGATCTTGATCTTTATAGTTATTGCAGTATAATTATTGCACTGTCTATAGCACATAGGGCAACATACAGCAAGTAAATCACATTTTGAAGTAATTTTCATTCTCTTAGAATGTGATCAGTATGTTTTCTTTGGTCTGAATCTTAGTGGACATTTTTCTATGTTGAATAATACAAAAGTACTTGGTTTGTTTAGGTTCACACTGCCCAATAACAGGCGAACCAGGATTTGTAAACTAAACTAACATGGACTCACAAGTAGCTTGTTTATGGGACTATGATGGTTTTGGTAACCTGGTGGCAGAGGGGGACAAAACAAATCTGATTCCCCTGTAACTTTAGCTAAGCCTGATGGACTTGTGTGCGCTCTTTACTGTAATTTACCTTCTCTGGTGTTTATACCAGTTAAGATAGAGATCCGTCTCCTCATACCCATAAAACTCCAGAGTTTGCTTGGTGTGTACCTGCCTTTATTCTTATCCTGTCTACATGGTCCCATTTATATAGTTTTATACATATATTTTATACCATTTAAATCCATTACAGCAGTGTAGCAATCCAGGAATGTTTCTCCCTAACCAATAATAACCCCCCTTGGTCCTCCCTTGCTAATTGGCCAGGCTACGAGGGGGAGTTCTGCGAGATCGATACTGACGAGTGCGGCAACAGCCCCTGCCTGAACAGCGGCAAGTGTATCGACAAGATCAACGCCTTCCACTGCCAGTGCCCCACAGGTGAGGCTGGCGCACCGCCGCAGAGGGGGGGGGGGGGGGGGGGGGGCATGGAGGTCGATCTCTCTCTATATCTCTCTCTCTCTCTCTAACACACACACACACACAGACACACACAAACACCCCTCTGGACGGGGCGCTAATCCCAGCCCTGAGGCAGGCTTATGCAGGCCAGGGTAGCCCCGAACGAACGCAGCAGTCGAGGAGGAAGAAAAAAAAAAATCTATAGGGAAAGGCTTGAGGAAGTTTGAACTTTAAACAAGTTTTTTATCCCTTCCAAAGTCTGATGAGTGCGCAGTTCACTGTAGCAGAAACTTGCGGTTTTTCAGGGCCAGAGGAATGGCGATTGTAAGAGAGAACAAGGGAGAGCTAATAATAGAAGGCCTGGCGACGACTATGTTCCATAAAGGAGCGTTTTCTGTGTTGTGGCGGTGGGTGAGGTATTCGTTCGGTCTATTTTGAGGGCCGAGCGTAGCAGCTAGTTGTTCTGCTGCAGCCTTTCTCCCCAGAAATGCCATTGGAATTACACTATTTGTGTGAGAGGTATTGATGCTTTGTTCAGGGGAGAAGGAATGCAACTATTGAATGTTGGATAGTGAGCGAGAGAGAGAGAGAGAGAGAGATAGAGAGAGAGAGAAAGGAAGAAAGGAAAGGAAGGTTCTTCAAACTCCCCAAATGTGTTTTTTGTTTTTCATTCTTTCAGTGGGACCATTGAGGTGGAAGTGATTTTTTTTTTCGGGGAGGAAAATAGCGTAGCTCCGAGTCGGGTGGATCAAAGGCGGCCTGGGTGGAGAGAGGCAGGATTCCCCCTGTTGAGAGAAAGAGAGAGAGAGAGAGAGAGAGACCCTAGTAAGGAAGCTGTAGAATTAATAGAAAGGGGGGTACAGGACCGAACACAAGAGCTTAGCGCCTTAAAAGAACCCTGTGTGTGTGTCTGTGTGTGTGTGTGTGTGTGTGTGTGAGTGAGAGAGAGAGGGTTATGTGGGGAGGCAGCATGAGATAGGACCTGAATGAGACAGTGGTGAAAGTGGTTTTGAGAGTGGGGTGGGGGGGGTCAGGGAGTTTGAGACGCACAGACGGTTACGCTGGAGGAGTAAGGGAGGGGAGGGGAGGGGGAACGGAGGGGGGGAGCGGGGAGAGGGGAGAGGGAGGGGTCCTCGTCGCCCTGCTTGAGATGTAAATTTGTCCCCGCTGCGAGCCAGGCCCAAGGTTAGGGTCCCCTCTTTTCATTCCTGTACACGGCATAGCCATGGAAACCCCACTGAGGGCCATTGAAATGTCTGATTCCAGGAGACTGGGGCTAAATCCCTCTTTTGCTGCTGAGGTGTGTGTATGTGTGTGTGTGTTTGTCCCAGTGCATGCATGTATTTCTGTGTGCGAGCGTGTTTTTTTTTTTTGTTTTTTTTGTCAGAGCGCATTTTTTTTGCTCCTTTGATCTGAATTTTAGAGGCATTTCGGTCCTTGTCGAGAGCAAATTTATTGAACTATGAAATAATACATTTGCGGTGCGTATTGGCAAATAAACGCCCAATTTGCACCGCTAGACTATGTTTCAACTTCTTTCCCTCTGCTGGGAACTGGCGGCAGGCCTTACAGAAGAGGATGGTGTTGTTTTCCCTACTCCATCTTCTAGCCCTTGATTGTTGAGTTTTTTTGGGGGGGGGTTTTTGTTGACAGTGGTTTGTGTGGGGTTGGAATTTTCTACTGCTGGCTGTGTGGTACCAACATTTCCTACTGCTTCAGGCTGCGTACTTGGTTGTTTTCTAATCAAAAACCGCTCCATTTTTCTGGCCCAGAATGCACTGAATGAATCATAGACTCGAATCACCTATGGTGGCCCATGGGGGACAGTAGTCACATTCACACTATTCGACTACGTACCAAAAAATGTGAGCTTGCTGAAGTGCAAAAACGAAACTCCTATTAATTTCATTGGCATCTTAGGAACTTTCAAGAGCATTTTTGCCCCAAAGCCCCCGGCCATTTCTGACCCTGGTGTGTACGTGCATGTGTGTATTTGTATAAATGTAAACACACACGTGTATGTCTCTCTGTGTGTGCTGCTTGTGTTTGTATTTCAGTCCTCATGTCATGTGTACGCTTGTGGCCCAGCCAGAAAACAGTGAATGGAGTTTGCTAAGTAAGTCCACTGGGAGAAAAGTCAGCTCACCGCCAGCCATGCAGATACTTCCTCACCGGATTAGCCACAACTGAGTCTGTCTTCTTGGCTTAAACCACCTGTGTGTTCCTGTAGGGGGGGTGGGGGGTGGGAAGCTTTATCTCTTCATCAAACAACACCCCCCCCTTCCAGATTAGATTCCTACTGGCCCTTGGACTGTACCATCAAGTGACAGAGGGAAGACGAGAAGAAGCAGAAGAAAAAAAAACAGAGATGAGAATAACTGGAGGAAAGAAAGAGAAAGCCTGCTGGTTGATTTTGAATGACAAGGGGCTTGAATAGTAGAGGGCCAAAGGTCAAGCTGGCCCTTTCTAGAGGCGGGTAGGGAGTGGGAGGGAGTTGGATGGGGGGGGCCGAAAGCAAGACAGGAGAATGCACATTGTGATGGAAAAGTTTTGGGGCACAAAGGAGGCAGCAGGCTCAGCTTGGCGTTGCATTGAGCAGACAGGCCCCCCTTTGTCTCTCACCCCTTGGTCAGGAGGCCTCGCAACTTTCATTCTTTCCTTCTTTCTTTCCCTCTCTCCCTGCCCCCCCCCCCCTCCTTTAGACGAGTTGGTCCCCCCACTCTCCCTCTCTTTTCGGAGCTGTGCTGAAAAGGAGTGAAAGGGAAAATAGAGCGCTTGTAGTGTTGCGCAGTTGTTAATTAACATGCAGCCTTCTGATTCGTTGAGAGCCCTCGTCATAATACAGGCTCAGGATTATGAGAGGGAGTGGGAATAGTTTGAAATAGTGAGAACACAGTAACCGCCTCTATACACACACACACACATGCGCGCACACACACACACACACACACACTCTAACTCCCTCTTGTTGTTCTTCCAGGCTTCACCGGGAACCTTTGCCAGATAGATATCGATGAGTGTGCCAGCACGCCTTGCAGAAATGGCGCCAAGTGCACAGACGGGCCCAACAAGTACACCTGCGAGTGCACTGAAGGTATACAAAGGTTTTTTCAAAAGTGAACAAAAACTGAAATTGAAGAGTAAAAACACGACTCAACATTTAAGGCCAGTGAAATTTAGCAATTCTAAAGGAGCAAGTGGGAATAGTTTGGAATGGTAAGAAGAGAAAAACACAACTTAAGTAACTTAATGTAAGGCCTATGAAATTCACCAAATTCCCAATAATGTAAACAAAAAGCAATTCTAAATAGTAGAAAAGTGAATGTTTCAATACAAAAGAAAACAAATATCCTCTTCCTTTGCTAGGCTACAGTGGGAGGCACTGTGAGACGGACATCAATGAGTGTTACTCGGACCCGTGTCACTACGGCACCTGTAAGGACGGCCTGGCCTCCTTCACCTGCTACTGCCGGCCCGGTTACACCGGCCGGCTGTGTGAGGCCAACATCAACGAGTGTGTCAGCCAGCCATGCAGGAACGGAGGCACCTGCCAGGACCGAGAGAACGCATACGTCTGCATCTGCCCCAAGGGCACCACAGGTAGGACACACACACACACACACAGACACAGACAAACACAAAATTGTCAGAAATTTGAGCTTACTGAAAGCCCTCTTCTGTCAGGAGTCAACTGTGAAATCAACATAGACGACTGCAAGAGCAAACCCTGTGACTATGGGACCTGCATCGACAAGATCAACGGCTACGAGTGCGCCTGCGAGCCCGGCTACACCGGTAAGTGGCTGGTGATTGGAGGGTTGTCATGCCCTTTCCCCTGTACACCCTCAGCACTCAGTCCTAAAACATTTGGGTGTTAGAAATATGACAGAGGCTCCATCTTACAGGGAGACTTTCAGCCATCTTCCCTCTAACGATCAAATTATTCCAGATGTGCGATCTGCAGAAAGAGCTGATTTAAGTCGGGCTAAATGTGCCTCCTGTTCAGGCCTCTCAGGTGACAATGAGAGTTGGAGGCGGAGGAGGGGAGGAATGAAGGTATGGATGGAGGAGTGTGGGCCTGATGGGGAGGGTGACAGATGGCGAGCGAGTGAGCACACTCCTCTGAGGCTCGACCGGTGTCACTTTCCAGTCCCTCCCTGTCCCCAACCTGCCGCTGTTAGGACACGCAAGCTGCCCTCCCACACAAAGAGAGGACACACACACACACACACACTCTGGCGCACACAGTCACTGGGGACTTGAGCGGGAGAAAAGATTCCCTGAAAGATTCCTGAAAGTTGAGCTTTTAAAAGCTTGGAAGCCGGTCCCTGCTTTAAAGCTAAATGGGCTGCCTTTATGTTATGCGTGGCACCGGCCTGAATGGCGTCAACGCTTCAAGTGGCCGACAAAGGGCGACTTAAAACCCCTCATGTTTCTGGAAATTGATACATTCACTGCAGCGAGATATAGACCCTATTGTGTGGTGGCTTTGTCTGCTGCTGTGACTTGGCGTTGTGTACTTTAAAATGATACTTCAATTGTACAAAATTGTGTGTTAAAATGATTGTAGTCATTTCAAATCCCACCAGTTCCCTGTCTAAAGACTGAAAACACAATTACCTGATATAATTAGTTAAATGCCCTCCTCCAGAAAATAAGCTACACATCCATATGTTCATTTAACAGGCACTATGTGTAACATCAACATCGATGAGTGCGCCATCAACCCCTGCCACAACGGTGGCACCTGTATCGACGGCATCAACGGCTTCACCTGCGTGTGTCCGGAAGGTTACCATGACACCACCTGCTTCTCCCAGGTCAACGAATGCCTCAGCAGCCCCTGTATCCATGGTCACTGTGAGGACAAGGTCAATGGGTGAGTCGGGCTGCAAACTGACCTAGGATGGTATATTCAACGGGACTAAATTAACCAAATAAAACATGTTGCCGACTCTCCAATGGATTAAAGAAAAAATCCACTCTAAAACACTGTTACAGATTTTGGGCCCATTTTCTTATTACTGTGGATAACTGGCCAAACATTGACGCCCTGTTGTCACATTGAGATATTTCCGCCGCAACTACAGTGGAAATGAAAGGAAAAAAATTCGGAAATATCAACAGTAAACGTCAGGTTTTGGTGTCAGTCCCTCTGAATCAAAGAGCCAGGGCTTCTTTCTAGACTTTTGTCATTATTTTGCACCGAAGTTCAACCATCACACAGGGAGAAATCCATCGTAGAAGAGGCAGAGAGACCAATTTCTCCACTGACAGTAGCCACAATAGACCAGAATGCAATCCAGCCATAAGACATGTTTCGTTTTGCGTAAGGGATGTGAGTCACTTTTTCTTGACTGGAAAAATTCTTGCTCTGCTATTCCTATTGCTATCACTCCCTCCACCTACACGTGTAACCCACAGCCGAATGCAACAAGTTCACGCCTGTTCTCTGGGGGTTGTTGGAAGTAATTCTGGGAAATAAAGGAAATCACTAACTGAAGTAGAAGTAGACGAGGCAGGTTGAGGAAAAGTGGGTACACCAAAAAAGTAAATTATAACACATCATCACAAAATAATGGCAACAGATTGATAATATATAACAGTGTAAGTGTATCCCAGAGTGGACTTTTCCTTTGAAAATGCAAAATAAGTGAATGGATTAATGAATCTAGTTAATCTACTGAAATCTGTCACTGACTCTTGGTCAATCTTTCCCCCCTCCAGCTATAAATGCCTGTGTGACTCTGGCTGGAGTGGTAAAAACTGTGACATCAACAACAATGAATGTGAGTCCAACCCATGTATGAATGGAGGCACCTGCAAGGACATGACAAGCGGATACGTGTGCACCTGCCGCATGGGCTTCACCGGTCAGTGTTTGTGTGTTGTATGTGTGTGTGTGTGTGTGTGTGTGTTTGTGTGTGTGTGTGTGTGTGTGTGTGGAAGTGAAAGCAATGGGAGGGATGGGCTGGTGAATGTTTTGGTTTGCACATATATGCAGCTAGTGTGTGTTTGTGTCTTCAAAACATCACTTCCCACACCACAAGCATTGCATATCCACTTGACCATTGACCCTCTACACTCACTGAAGTGTGTGTGTGTGTGTGTAATATATTCTCCCCTCTAACCGCAGGACCAAGCTGCCAGACCAACATCAACGAATGTGCCTCCAACCCCTGCCTCAACCAGGGGACCTGCATCGACGATGTCGCGGGCTACAAGTGCAACTGCGTTCTACCATACACTGGTATGAAAATATTATTGAAAAATATTTGACACGCCCGTCATGTTCGCCTAGCGTTCTGGCATTTCCTTAACTGGCAGAGAGTTTCCAGGCCCTGCGTCCTTTTAAGTTATTGGTCATAGAGGAAAAAACGTGCTGCGGGTGAAATAACTGTCGAGTAAAGTTCAGCAGCAAGACTTCCTCCGGGCTCAAAGACACAGATTGACGCTGGCCCTCCGTGACACTTGAACAAGGATTCCTGATAACAAAGCAGGAAAATATTTCCCCTCCATCCCTTCACACTTATTATTACAAAAACAGATAATGATGGAACACCTTAGGGCAGATCTTTCTTTTTTATTCGTCGAGTCGTCTTTTTGGAAAAATCCACAGAACTCTTGAAAAATAACGGGCTTTCGCCGGTGACGGGGTGGGAACGGGAGCTTGACACATTTCCTGTTTGCCTGCTTCCTGTCTCACAGAACAGCAAATGGTTTGACAATGGCCGGAAACTGGAGCCGGCTTCCTGTACGGGCCGTGTGTTGTGGAAACAGATAGGGAAATGTCTCCGTAGGCCTCTAATGCTGAAAGAGCCTGCGGGCCCAGAATCTTCTGATAGCACTGATTGAAAGATGATTCGGTGTCCGTGTGGGTCGGGTTATCTCCAAGCTCATGACTTCCACATGATAGTCAAACAATAATATTAAGCACAGTTTGTAATGTTCTTTATTAGAGGTGTGTTCTAATGTGTGTGTGTGTGTGTGTGTGTTTTGTAGGAGAGAACTGTGAGACCTTGCTGGCCCCCTGCAGCCCCAAGCCCTGCAAGAATGGAGGTGTGTGTCAGGAGTCAGAGGACTATGAGAGCTTTTCCTGTGACTGTCCTGACGGATGGCAAGGTAAACATTAACGTCTGTACGCCTGTGTGTCCACCAGGAACCATTGGCTTCTTTTTCTTGTTATTTTTAATGGAAAGGTTGCGCTGTTGTGTGTTCCTGACAGAGAAAAGCACGTTTTAGCTCTCAGAACACAGAGTAAGAAAAGTTAAAAGTATTTCAACTTCGAACAAAAGCATACAGAGCTTCAAACTGGCCTTCAATAGTGGCTTAGCAGCAAGAACCATTTCCTGCATGTGTCTGTTTTGCGCTACCAGTTAAATAAAGAGGTGCACACACAGGTTTCCATCCTATTTCTGTGGCTTCATCAGACAGCACCAAATCTCCAAGAGAAAGTTACTCATTCTCCTCCTCTGTCCTCCCCTCTTAGGCCAAACCTGTGAGGTGGACATCAACGAGTGCGTGAAGAACCCCTGTCGCAACGGGGCAGCCTGCCAAAACACCATGGGCAGTTACCGCTGTGGCTGCAACCCGGGCTACACCGGACGCAACTGCGAAACCGACATCGACGACTGCAAGCCCAGTAAGTGCTCCCATCCTTCTCCCGTTACGCCCTTTCCTTCACGGTCGTTAATTGATAAAAAAAAAGCGCATGGAAGGCCAAAAGACCTCAAAACACAAGCTAGCCAAATTCACCGAAACACAGTCGCTGAGCTAAACCAAACGCTATCCCTCCTCCCTCCCTAGACCCCTGCAGCAACGGTGGCTTCTGTAAGGACGAGGTGAACAGCTTCATGTGCACCTGCCTGCCCGGGTTTCGGGGAACCACGTGCGAGGAGGACATCAACGAGTGCGAGAGTAACCCGTGTAAGAACGGGGCCAACTGCACCGACTGCGTCAACAGCTACACCTGCACCTGCCCGCCTGGCTTCAGCGGGATCCACTGTGAAAACAACACCCCCGACTGCACTGAGAGGTACGGAGATCGAGGAATGCTTTTTTTGAGTATCACATTCAGACCCCGCAGCTTTTATTTTGTAGAGATAAGACATTGAGAGACAGAGATGAGGATTGGATCAGTGTACCAACTTGGAGGCAGTGACAAGATGTGTACAGGTTGGGTAGTGCTGCGTTTGTTCAGATCAACAGGTTCACTTTCTTGCACATGTTGATTCCATTTCCTTGTCCACTACTGCCCCCTGTGGTGGAATATTGATCAACAACAACTGACTCCAACACCTCTTAACAATGAAGCTGTCCCATAAGCTTTAAATCAAACATGGTAGTACCGTTTAGGTTAGAGAAATGAGCTTGTGTCCAGAGGGTTGCCGGTTTGAATAATGTAGGGGAAAAATGAGCTTAACCCTTGTGGGCCAAAATGATTGAGCAAAGGTTCAGGATTCTTCCGCGGATTCTTGACTCAGACATGTCTGGAGGGAAAACTTAAGCACACACACTTCAGTAGGCTGCAGGATATTCTCTGACCAAAGGATAGAAATGTCAGTTTCTTATACACTTAATAATTCATTACATTTATATAGCGCTTTTCTAAGTACACAAAGCGCTTCACATCAGTATGTGTAGTTGCTGTGTTTGTCCTTTTCTAAGTAATCATTGTATGGCCGATGTAATAAGCACGCTTCAATCTAGTCAAAACCAGTTCTACAATACACACTCACATAAGTTCTATTCTTACATGATTGTTTCTAACAATGAACACTAGCCTGAGGGCTAAACTCCTGACATCCTGTGGAAGTCATACGATGCACACATGACGGCTGTATGACTTCTTCTGTGAGCAGGACCTTTTCACTGAGACTCCACAACAAGACATTTATGCTTTACAAAATGACGGCAAAGGACACAGCGTCCTATTTTATTTCCTACAATCCCTGGACTGGCTTGTAGGAAATGAATGAGTCATCCGCTAATTTCCCTCAACAACTAGTGTCAAGGTGTTGCTGGAAGTGAGGGCGTTGCTGGAAAAGGGCATGTGTGTTTAGCTGACTTTCCCTAGATGTTAAAAAAAGACACCAGCAGTTCAGCTCATGACAGTTTTATTCAATCTCTCTTCTCCAATCTTCCTCAATCTCTTTTCTAAGTTGCAGAATCCTATATGTCTGTTCTCAATGTATTCCTAAACATTCTCATCCATTTTTGTTCTGCAGTTCCTGCTTCAACGGCGGCACCTGCGTGGATGGCATCAACACCTTCACATGCTTATGCCCGCCGGGCTTCACCGGCAGCTACTGCCAGCACGACATCAACGAGTGCGACTCCAAACCCTGCCTGAACGGCGGCACCTGCCAGGACAGCTACGGCACCTACAAGTGCACCTGTCCCCATGGATACACCGGACTCAACTGTCAGGTAGGAAGACAGAGAAGTCTGATCGTCACTGTAGAGTTTCTTTATTCACTTGCCTAATGAAGTGTAATCAATATAAATCCGTGAACAGTGTTCCCACTGGCCTTGAAAATCCTTGAAAGTTTGTGGTTTTGAGAAAGATAAAATAAGGCCTTAAAAGTTTATTTTAAATGAATAGATGGCCTTGAAAGTACTCGAAAGCACCTAAATCAACACTTTAAATGCTGAGGAAAACCCTATAATGGATATTTGCATTGTTAGCAGCAGTTTAAAAATGAATGATTATGGTGCAGTCATTCATTTTATAACTGGTTTGTTGACTTACCATACATGAGTCTAATATGATGTCTAAAAAATGGCAAATGTTGCGTCTTACCCAAAAGCATGCCGATTTTGAGTGCGTCAAATTCACCAAACACCACAGAGATTGATAGACAATATATTGGATTATTTAGGTATGTTTAGCCAGCATCCAACTGATGTATCTTACATCTTAAATGTGTGTGTGTCCCTTCAGAACTTGGTCCGTTGGTGCGACTCGTCTCCCTGTAAGAACGGGGGAACTTGCTGGCAGACGGGAACCACCTACAGCTGTGAGTGTGAGACCGGCTGGACGGGGCTGTACTGTGACGTACCGAGTGTCTCCTGTGAAGTGGCAGCCAAACAGAGAGGTAACATGGGGGGCACCAGGGTGTAAAGAATCCACTGTGTGTGTGTGTGTGTGTGTGTGTGTGTGTGTTGACAGGTATGAGTGTGTAAGCATGTCAGTCTGCCTTTAAAATGTATGCACAAGTATTCTTTGCACTATTTAAGTACACAGTTTCATATCTAACAGTCAAGTCGTACTGGGCAGCTTTGTGGTATGAACGCTGTAACAAAACAAAAACAAAAAAAAACAAATCTCCACTGTTTCATCCTTTTCTCTCCCCTTCTATGTAGGCGTTGATGTGGTCCATCTGTGTCGTAACTCGGGCCAGTGTCTGGATGCAGGCAACACTCACTACTGCCACTGCCAGGTTGGATATACTGGGAGCTACTGTGAGGAGCAGGTGGACGAGTGCACCCCGAACCCCTGCCAAAACGGAGCCACCTGCACCGACTTCCTCGGAGGATACTCCTGCAAAGTAAGGCCCCCGAAGAAATCTACACACAGAGTTGTATGGATTTCAAATGTTTTTTTGAAGTCATATTATCTAAACCCAAGGCCTTAAAAGGTCCTGAATACAGTTAAATATAGTTTGTCAACTCTTAAAATCATTTTTAGAGATCTTAAAAATATTTCAGTTTCTTGGTTTGCTGTTGTTCTGATGAGAAATCAGACCAATATTCTGATATTCTGATTGGTCTACACTTTAAATTTCACTTTATTTCAGCTGCAAAATTGGTTTATATTTCATTTTAGCTGGCATTAAACAACATCTTTAAATTCATTTTGGTATCATGAGCATGAATTGAATTCGATAAAATGCCTGGGTGTACAGCAGGCATCCTTTCAACCTCCACATCCAATAGTTCCTTCTGGTTCTTACTCACAACATCAGTGGGCAGCTCTAATGAAGAGGCCTGTTTATAAATAGAAGGCAAACAGCTCGGTTATGTTAATCTCCCCCGGAATAAAGGATCTGCTGGCCTTGGCAGGATGGAGGCCAGAAAACAGCCAGGTAAACAAAAACCATCCTTGTTTCATGTCAGACATTGATTATGCTTTCTCCCCTCTTCTTCTCCCTCTATCTCTCTCTCTCTGTCGCTCACTCTTCTGCCTCTCTGTCTCTGTCCCTCCCTCTCTCTCTCTCTCTCTCTCTCTTCCTCTCTCTCAGTGCATGCCAGGCTATGTGGGGACCAACTGCTCGGACGAGATCAATGAGTGTGTCTCCCAGCCGTGCCAGAACGGGGGCACCTGCATTGACCTGATCAATACCTACAAATGCTCCTGTCCCCGGGGAACCCAAGGTCAGCGGACCCCACGCACACTCCTCCGCACCTCTCTCTCTCACTCTCCCTCCATCCTCTCCTCCTCATCTTTCTCCACGCTTCATTAATTAGGGCTTAACAGCACCCAGGGCATGTCTGAAAACTCTTCCTCCCTTCTTGCCTCCATTTCCTCCCGATACTCGTCAAATACGCCATCGATTTGTCTCTCGGACATGAAGGGAGTGTGTCTTGTAGGTCAGCCAAAGTGCCAGAGGAGTTGGGTGTATCCCCAAAAAAAGCCGACATGTTGTTGGTGATATTTTGATTGTGAAGTTGAACAATCCCAGAGGTTTTGGCTAACAACCAGAAAGTTTTAAACACTAAAGGGAAAATCCACCCTAAAACACTTTTAAAAAATAGGTATTGGCGTAACTTGAATTCCTGGGCCCATTTTGTTGTTTGGTGGTGTATTTTTCTTATTCCTGCACAAGTGGCCAATTTTAGACAATGTGACATCATGTTGAGATATTCGCAGCACAGCTACAATGGAGTTTAATAGATAAAATGTTCAGCTATCTAAAACTTCAGCGGTAAACATTCAGAATCAAAGAGCAAGGGCTTCTTTCTAGACTCACCATTTTGCACCGACATTCAACAATCATAAAGGGAGAAAGCCATCGTAGAAGAGGCAGTAATACCAATTTCTCCACTGATAGTAGCCTCAATAGACCAGAATGCAATGCAATTTTGAGTAAGGAGTGCAACTCTCACTTTTTCTTGAATTAAAAAACTCTCTCTTACAGCTCTTACTACACTATCGCTATTGCTCTATGCACCTATATTTAAAACCCACAGCTGAAAAGGAACATGTTTAGGCAATCTGGGAAATGTAGGACATCACTAACTAAAGTAGATGAGACAGGTTGAGGGAAAGTGGCTACACTAAAAAACTAATTTACAGCACTTTATCATGAAATAACTTCTGGAATGCATTGAACATCACAGATTGATCATATCTACCATTGTATCCAAGAGTGGAATTTTCCGTTTCCTTTATTTTGAGTGTAACAGCCAGCAGAATATCTAACCAGCAAAAACTGATGTTTTTACAGGTGTGCACTGCGAGATCAACATCGACGACTGCACCCCGTTCACCGACCCCGTCACCAACGAGCCCAAGTGTTTCAACAAAGGAAAGTGTGTGGATCGAGTCGGGGGCTACCACTGCACCTGCCCCGCAGGCTACGTGGGGGAGCGCTGCGAGGGTGACGTCAACGAGTGTCTGTCCAACCCGTGTGACCCGAGGGGAACGCACAACTGCATCCAGCTCACCAACAACTACCGCTGCGAGTGCCGCACCGGATACACCGGTAAACTGCCTGTTCCAGGGGGGGGAAGCTAGGCAGCCATTTTGGGTCTGGTTAGAGAATAAGGGGGAAATAGTTTTTGATGTATGCTGCATGTTTGTCTCAGTGTAGATTTCCCAGACATTTTTTAAGCTTTAGGAGTGACTTTATAGTTTGAACCGATTACATAATGTGACTAACCTTTTATGTGTATGACTCCTTCATAGGCCAGCGCTGTGACACAGTGTTTGATGGCTGTAAGGGCAAACCCTGTCGCAATGGAGGGACCTGCGCTGTAGCCAGCAACACCCCACACGGCTTCATCTGCAAATGTCCTCCTGTGAGTACTCACACACACACACACACACACACACACACACACACACACGTCTGCATGCAGCCGTTCTCTCTGGCAGAAGCAAATGTACAGAATTAAAACACTTAACTAGTCACTGTCTGTGGCTGTATTCAAATTTAACCCTGACTATAACATACAGAAATAATATTGTCTAAACTAAAACATAATTCCAATTGTGTTTTTTAAATGTATTTGCTCAATTAAGTGTCTTCCTCCTTCCTTCAGGGCTTCACCGGCTCCACATGTGAGTATGACGCCCAGGCCTGCGGCAGCCTCCACTGCCGCAACGGAGGCACCTGCATCTCGGGCCACAAGAGTCCCAAGTGTCTGTGCACCCCGTCCTTCACCGGGCCCGATTGCCAGTATCCCACCGACAGCCCCTGCAACTCCAACCCCTGCTACAACGGCGGCACTTGCGAATACATCACCGAGGAGCCGTACTACCACTGCGTGTGCCCCACCAACTTCAACGGCCTCCGGTGCCACATCCTGGACTACAACTTCCTGGGCGGGCTGGGACACGACATCCTGCCCCCGCCGGAGGTGGAGGTCAGCTGCGAGATCCCGCTCTGCAAGGAGCGCACGGGCAACAATATCTGCGACGTCGTCTGCAACAACCACGCGTGCGAATGGGACGGCGGCGACTGCTCGCTCAACTTCAACGACCCGTGGAAGAACTGCTCGGCCTCGCTTCAGTGCTGGCGCTACTTCAACAACGGCAAGTGCGACTCGCAGTGTGACAACGCCGGATGCCTCTACGATGGCTTTGACTGCCAGAACCTGGAAGGACAGTGCAAGTGAGTGTCCCTCTTTGTCTCTAAATTAGACCAGGGTCAAATTACCGTGTAAAATAGATGCATATTAGAATGCACTAAAAACAGCATCTTGTACTCTAGATCGGCTGAAGCAGAAGATAACAGCACTAAATTAATAGTTTACATGACGATTTTATGATAATTTAATGAAGTATAAAAAAAAAAAAACCTTTCCTAAGACCCCCCAGTTGCGTCCCGGTGGCTGGAATTAATTCATTTTGAATAATCCGTAATTTGGGACAACTCATGATTATGCGCAAAGCACTTTTGAACTTTTTAACACGTTTGAGCAGTCCCTCCTTCTGTTATGTCCCACTCCAACATCCTGTTTCAACTGGAAATACATTGAATTTCCTTGTGATTTTAATGCGATGATGTGATTTTAAGTCGATTTGTATTTCTGTGTATCACAAAACTGTAAGAGTCCATGACACACACATATCCAAATCTCCATACCCCTAACTTCATCTGCCCCTCCTCAGCCCTCTGTATGACCAGTACTGCAAGGACCACTACGCCGACGGCCACTGCGACCAGGGCTGCAACAACGCCGAGTGCGAGTGGGACGGCCTGGACTGCGCCAACAACATGCCCGAGAAGCTGGCGGTGGGCCGGCTGGTCCTGGTGGTGCAAATCCTGCCCGACCAGCTCCGCAACCACTCCTTCGGCTTCCTGCGCGAGCTGAGCCGCGTCCTGCACACCAACGTGGTGTTCAGGAAGGACGCCCAGGGGGACATGATGGTGTACCCCTACTACGGCAGCGAGCAGGAGCTGAAGAAGCACAACATCAAGCGCTCGGTGGACACGTGGGCGGAGATTCCCGGCAACGTGCTGAACTTGGTGAAGAGGAGCCTGTACGATATGGCAGGCGGGAGCAGGCGGACGCGGAGGGAGCTGGATCACATGCAGATCAAAGGGTGAGGCTTAGTTTTGTGTAGAGAATACAAAAAAATATATATTTCAGTGATTGATTTTTCCCCTTGCACTTTTTGCGGTTCTGTGTGCAAAAACAACCGAGCATGGATTGTGCCCTCGTCTCCTCGGTCTTTGATTTACCTTAGATCTGAATGCGCCGTCTTCTTCTCTCCGCAGTTCCATAGTGTATTTGGAGATAGACAACCGCCAGTGCTTCCAGCAGTCCACCGAGTGTTTCCAGAGTGCCACCGACGTAGCGGCCTTCCTCGGGGCTTTGGCCTCCAGCGGCAAACTGAACGTTCCCTACATCATCGAGGCCGTTCACAGTAAGTACAGCTCATACTCGCAGAAGGCTGCATGAGTCGAGGCAGAATGTCAGTCTGGGCACACGTCTCTAAAAAAAAAAAAAAAAAAAAAAAGGGAAAATGACAATAAAAAGAATTAAACACACAACACACCTCTAATAAAGAACGTTATAAACTGCTCAATCTCCTCATAGAAAGCCCTTTGAGCGAAGGCCGTATGTTAGTGTCCACACACACACACTCGCACACAGTGGATACGACACGTGCGCTTCCACACACACTCAAACTGAAGGTATCCCTAACCCTAGCACTCTTTGATTGTGTATTTGTTATGCAGCAGTGAACAAATGCAATTGTGAATCTCATGGCCTAAACAATCAATCCTTCCCTCGGTGTGTAAATCCATTGGCTTCAGGCTCCAAAATGGTTAATTGCCGCAAATCAACTCATCCAAACCCCTACTCACACAATATAACATTCTCTCTCTCTCTCTCTGTCTCTCTCTCTCTCTCGCTATCTCTCACTCTCGCACGTACACATATACATCCGCAGACACACACGAGTACACACACGCACACACACACTCGCGTACGCATGCACGCACACACACTTCATCCCACAGTGTGAGGGGCTGCTGCAACCTTCACCTCGCTGAATGTAATACCAGGACTTAATGCATCTCTAAGGGTTTAGGTTGGGGGAGTTTATCATTTCAAAATCGTTAGTGGAAAAAAAGAGAAGGGGAAAAATTGATCGGGAGTGTGCTAGAAGTTGGGAGTCTTTGTTATCTCGAAAATCCTAATAAATCCTTCGTCTTTACAGCTTAAAGCGCGTGCAGTAATTTGAAGTTCATTAATCCCCCCCCTTCTTTTTTTTCCCTTAAAGAAGAAATGGTAAAGTTGTCTCTTGGTACCCTGGGTTGAGAAGGGAGAGAGGAGGTGGTGTTGGGTTTTTTTTTTTCCTTTTTCTTTTCTTTTTTATCACGCCCCATCCGTTTTTTTTTGTTTTTTTTGATGAAAAGTGGTTAGCAATTCTGATTATTACCGAATAGATAGAAGAAGCTAGCTTTACAAACGGTGAGGATCGTCAGTCGGTTTTTGGCGCTGGCTGGCTGTGGACAAACCGGGGGTTCTCGGAGTGGGAACCGCTGGGCGAAGAAGAGCCGGACTAGCTCTGCTCAGACGCTCAGGCTGATCCTGGGTGTTCAGGTCTCTCCTTTGTCGGTCCACGCCGGTCCACGTCCCTCCCTCGGTCGGTGTCATGACCATGTTGTCCCTCTTCCTACCAGGCGAGGTGGACGCCCCGCCTCCCCAGGAGCTCTACCCCATATACGTGGTCCTGGCCGGGGCGGCGCTGCTGGCCTTCTGCGGGGTGGGGATGGTGGCTTCCCGAAAACGCCACCACGAGCACGGGCGCCTGTGGCTCCCCGAGGGCTTCAAGACCAGCGAGACCAGCAAGAAGAAGAGACGCGAGCCTGTCGGAGAGGATTCGGTGGGATTAAAGTAAGTTGTTTCTGTTTATTCACCGGTGGTGTTTTGTGTCAATGGGTACCGGCTTCTTCGCGGGTCAGGTGAAGGGCTAGTTCTGAAGGACTAAATGGGTGAAACCGGTGATCAGACAAATTTGGGAAAAGGGGGGTTTGCCTGGATCATTAATGATAATGATATAGCAGGTTTAGGTGCGCATTAATTGACTTGTTGGAGCAGAGCAGAGGGGTGGGGTGGGGATTCAATCAATGCTTTTGTTTTTCGGCATTGCTGCACCATTAAGGGCGAGGGGCTCAGCCGAGATGGGAGCGTTACTATACAAGGATTTTCAATGGGATTTCTGCTTGACCACAGGCCACTGAAGAACACCTCAGACATTTCCCTTATGGATGACACCCAGAATGACTGGGGAGAAGACGAGCCTTCGGACGCCAAGCGCTTCAGGGTAAGGAAACACAAATACGACATGCCATCGGAGATTGTTAGGATTTAGGCATTTTTTTGACATTTTTGTTACACTATTTTCAAGGAAATATTTGAATTACTGAATTTTACACATAGAAATTTTATATATAGGTTTATAAAACTCGGATTTGTGATTTTTCAAAATATTGCATTTAATTAATTTGATCATCTATTTAAAATAAAGTTAAATTTTTTGACAAAAGCTGAGATTTCATATTGCGTTTCGTTTTGAACTTGATTTGATTTCTAATGTCTAACCTCCGCCTGTCTCTGGTCCTGTAGCAGTTTGAGGAGCAGGCTATACTGGAGCTGGACGACCAGACGGACCACCGCCAGTGGACCCAGCAGCACCTGGACGCCGCTGACCTGCGCATACCCTCCATCGCCCCCACACCGCCCCAGGGCGAAATAGAAAATGACTGCATGGATGTCAACGTCCGCGGACCAGGTGGGTGACTGAACGCTTCGCTGCTTATTAGGGAAATCTTAGGGACTGCTGTGCAAGTGGATGTGAACACAGCATATAGGTTCATTTGTATCCTTCTTGACTGGGTTGTTTTTAAAAATCAAATATACATAAACAAAGATTTGATACATTGAGTTTAAATGAAAAAAATAAACAAGAAATAAGAAAAATGGATTTTAGTTTGTCAGATGCATGGTGTAGAAGTGCTTCATCTGTCAAAGGTCTAGAGGTCAAGTTCAAAATATAAAGTTAGGTGGTTTTTATTTTTTAAATATCTTGTTGTAGATTCTGATTGTGTTGGAAAATATATATGGAGCCATCTTCTAAAAGGAATTATTTGGAATTTTGATTTGCTTTAATGTTTCTGCCTTGTCAAAATTCTGTGGCTGCAAACCTTTTTCACAATTCAAAAGATGAAACACCACATTGAAGGTATTTCTCTATCTAGTGTAATACATCTAGCAGATTGTTTAATACCGTTTCTGAGCGAACATTTCTAGTGTGTGTGTGTGTGTGTGTGTGTTTAAGTGTGTGCATGTAGGAGTTGCTAAAGCCCCATGTCCTCAGGGTAAGGGGATCTTCTTCAAAGCAGCCGGCTGGAAGCCAGGCGCCTGGGGGAAAACACTGATTCCTGCTCAGATTAATCATTTGACCAGTAATGGGCCTCCGTTTTTCCATGCCATATTAATAAGACCAATAAAGGCATCAAATACAAAAACACAATTTCGTAGTAAGTGCCAAATCCCCTGAAGAATGTCTAAGAAAAATCAAAGTAACAGGGTTAAAAACTCGAGAGCACACTTTTTTTCCCTGTGGCAGATCGATACACTTGAATCGACCAAATCTGCAAGATCTGGGGCTTGCTATCCTTTTGAAGAGGAGAAAACCCATCCAAGTCGACTGACTGAGCTGCCTCTCACAGATAGATGATAATGCTTCGTTTTTCCAGCTGCCTAGCTTTCGCAAGCCCCGGCCTCTATCCCCCTAGCTTCGCTTTCCTTCTGAAGCTTCTCCTGCGCCGGGGCTTGATCAGAATCCGTTATCGAAAGGAGAGCGCTGTGATGATTCAACCCAGGCAAAAGTGTCAAATCCACATTCGATTTGTTTGTTGCTTTGTTTTGATCTCCCTGGTGCTTTGAAGTGCAGGCGCCTATCTGCCTGTAGCAGTTCCTGTGCTGTGCTGAGCATGCACTCTTTTACCTACCAGTGCTCACCTGGTGCTCGAAAATGGCCTTCACATTCTCCCTTCACTTACCCCCCCCCCCCCCCCCCCCCCCCTCTCTCTCCAGATGGATTCACACCCCTGATGATTGCATCCTGCAGTGGAGGAGGATTAGAAACAGGCAACAGCGAGGAAGAGGAGGATGCCTCTGCCAATGTTATAAACGACTTCATCTACCAGGGCGCTAACCTTCACAATCAGACCGACCGCACAGGTGAAACTGCCCTTCACCTGGCTGCCCGCTACGCCCGCTCTGACGCTGCCAAGCGCCTCCTGGAGGCCAGTGCTGATGCCAACATCCAGGACAACATGGGCAGGACGCCGCTGCATGCTGCCGTAGCAGCTGATGCCCAGGGGGTTTTCCAGGTGGGTTCCAGATGCCAACCGGTATTTCTTGGGTGCCATATTGAAAGTATACCTATTGAGAATATTGTGTCAACTTTTGAGATACAGAATTCTGATCATGAGTCAGTCTGATCATGTTTAGATCAGAAAGAGTGTGTTGATCTTATGTCTTATGTCGATCGTCTCTATAGATTTTGATAAGGAACCGTGCAACAGACCTGGATGCCCGCATGCATGATGGCACCACACCGCTGATCTTGGCCGCCAGGCTGGCAGTGGAAGGCATGGTGGAGGAGCTCATTAACTGCCATGCTGACGTCAACGCCATCGATGATTTTGGTAAAGTTTCTCTGCATGATGCAAAGCTCATTCTCTTTCACTCATGAGCAAAACAAATATCACAATATAATGCTGAACTTCATATTCACATAATAGTAAAATGTTAATGTGTCAAATGTATGACAATAATGTGTTATAGATTTTAATACATATTACATATGTTTGTCTCGACAGGTAAATCAGCCTTACACTGGGCTGCAGCAGTTAACAACGTGGAGGCAGCTATTGTGTTACTGAAGAATGGCGCCAATAAGGACATGCAAAATAACAAGGTTCAAAATAACAGATCTTCTCTGCCCCCACTTAACAATAAAACAATAGAGAAATATCTTTCCAAAACAACATTCCTTGTGCATCTGTGAATCTCTTAACGTTTTGTCTGTCTGTCTGCTTCAGGAGGAAACCCCACTATTCCTGGCTGCCAGGGAAGGAAGCTACGAGACTGCCAAGGTCTTACTGGAGCACTTTGCCAACCGAGAGATCACCGACCACATGGACCGACTACCCAGAGACATTGCTCAAGAGCGCATGCATCATGACATTGTGCGGCTGATGGACGAGTACAACCTGGTACGAAGTCCTCCCATGCACGGAGGCTCGCTCGGCACCACCTTGTCACCCCCGCTTTGCTCGCCCAACAGCTACCTGGGCAGCATGAAGCAGCCGCAGCCTCAGGGCCAAGGCCAGGGCAAGAAGGCACGCAAGCCCAGCTCCAAGGGCATCGGGTGCAAGGATGGCAAAGACATGAAAGTGAAGAAGAAGAATTCCCAGGATGGGAAGTCTGGCAGCCTGCTGGACAGCTCGGCCGTTCTGTCCCCGGTCGACTCGTTGGAGTCGCCCCACGGCTACATCTCAGATGTGGCCTCGCCGCCCATGATGACCTCGCCCTTCCAGCAGTCGCCGTCTGTGTCCCTCAACCATCTGCAGGGTATGTCCGACCCCCACCTGGCCGTCAACCACATGGTCATGCCTAACAAGCAGGAGCTGGCCCGGATGCAGTTTGACCCGCTGCCTCCCCGTCTCACCCATCTGCCCGTGTCCGGCTCCAACGGCCAGGGGGGCATAAACGGCCAGTGCGATTGGCTCTCCAGGATGCACGGCAGCATGAGCCAGCCGGGCCAGTTCAACCCCATGAGAGGGCCCGGCGGTCAGGGAGGTTTGCACCAGGGAGGACAGCACGGGATGATGACCTCGCTCCACAACGCCCACCCCACCACCAGCCTGTCTCAGATGATGACCTACCAGGGGATTCAGAGCACCAGGCTGGGTCCGCAGCCCCACATCATGCAGCAGCAGGCTCAACAGATGCAGCAGATGCAGAACCTCCAGCAGCTCCAACAGCAGCAGCAGCAGCAGCAGAGCATCCAGCTGCAGCACCAGAACTCAAACACTGCCAACAGCCAGAACTTCATCAGCGGCGAGCTCAGTTCTCCGGAGCTCCAGCAGGGAACGGGCAGCTCCAGCATGCCCATCCACACCATCCTGCCGCAGGAGACCCAGATCATGCCCTCCTCCCTCAGCCAGTCGATGCCCAGCACCCAGTTCCTCACCCCGCCCTCCCAGCACAGCTACTCAGGCCCTATGGACAACACCCCCAACCATCAGCTCCAGGTGCCTGACCACCCCTTTCTGACCCCCTCCCCCGGCTCCCCCGACCAATGGTCAAGCTCCTCTCCGCATTCCAACATGTCCGATTGGTCAGAGGGCATCTCGAGTCCGCCGACCAGCATGCAGTCTCAGATCGGACATATACCCGAACAGTTCAAATAAGAAGCTTGTATCTTTTCGCCCAGATGAACTGCTGAATATTTTTTTATGAAAAAGGCACTCGATGAAAAAAAAAAAGGAAAAAGGCAAAAGCTGTAGAGTTGACAGAAGGACTTTTTTATATGCTTTTATACTAACAGCAAGAATGACCTGTGTTTCATCCATTCTTTTTATTTATTAATGTCTTATTTATACTTTTCATCGCCTGCTTACAGAAATTTCGGGGATCCATGGTGTTGGGTCATACGCAGGGGAGAGAAAGTCCTTTAGAGAGACTAGAGCTCTCCTTATTTTCTTTTTAGTGCTTCTTTTCTGCAGTGAACTGGCTCACGGCATACACACTGGGTATTTATTTTCTCAAGGATTTTCTAGTCTTTGCCTTTTTTTTTTCATATGATTTCTCAATCTTTGTTTATATTTTGCTATTTTTTGTATAATCTTGTGTATAAACAAAACCGTGATTAAAGGGCATTTTATAGAGCACATTTTAAGTTCCAGTGTTACTTCAATTTGTTTTAAGTGTGTGAAATATTCTAGGGAGTTTGTAAAAAAAAAAAAAAATCATGTTGTGAATGTTGACAGAACAAAAGTGTCCCACATTTCATGCACATGTCCTGTATGATGTATGAGCTGTTTCCCACAATTTCCCCTGTTTAAATTCCATGTGATTCTTTTAGTTACACTCAGTAGAGTTGTATACACTTCTTGAATCAATGAAATAACATTACGTTGTGCCACTATATTTGATTGCGTGTGTTCGCACATTTGTAGAGATGGGGTGGGGATGTGATGTTGTACAGTATGCAGCCATCTTGGAGATTGGCAATTGGAGAACTGGCCTGGTGGCCACATTGTATCTTGTTGTCCAGAGGGAAAAGGAAAATTAACTTTCCCTCTCCCTCCTATTAGTTTGAGCCTATGGCTGTGTTCTTTCTTTTGTAAATATGCTATGCTTTTCCCTTGTAAGCAGGATTTTGTTTCAGAAATCTGATGTCTTAAGCATGCCATTCTGATAGAGACGTCTCACAGCAGTCAACAGCCTCTTAAATGTTATACACAGAACAGAACATATATTTTACCTAGTGTCCCAGACGCAGAGAGCCACTTGAAGTATATATACATACAATATATTGTTAGACTTTTTTCTCATTAAGAAAATACAGAAATATTGAGGTTTTATGAATTCATATTTATTTACTGTTCTGTAACAAAAGAATCCTCTAGGCAGCCATTTGTGCATATTATGAAATATTTTTTTTTTACTCTTTACTAAAATGGAAAACTGTTGGCCAAGTTCTCTATTGTGTCCATTCTAATGCTTTGTGAGACACATCATGGTATAGTTCTCAAAATGTTATAATGAAAAAAATGTTAGGCTGTAGTGAAATTGTAATACCCGCAATATGTTTCCTTCCTCTTATAAAGTTATAATTTACAAGAAATGTATTTTTCCCTCAATTTTCAATCTGTAAAAATGTTTCTTGTTATAATAAAGGGCACCTGTGTGTCTTGAATTGAACTTCATATACTGGTCTGTGCTTTTTTCAAATCTGTATACATGGACTCCAAAGATCAATTTCTTGAATACAAATTCAGATCAGATTGAATTTCACACTTGAATTTAGATTTGCAGAGCAAGTTTAAGGAAAATACATAGGCTCTGGTTCATTATTCAACTGATGAATTATAGACAACATAACAACACAGTTTAAGAAATCAGCTGACAGCTAGTCTGAGAACACACCTCTGATATTTCTAGGTGAGTATGAATGGTGACATGTAATGACCATTGATAAATTGTGAGAAAGTGATGACCTTTCTCTTCATATACAAAAATAGTATGCACTTCATTTCACCTTACCACATTTGCTGCAGGGTCGAGTACATTTTGCTTACTATGTCTCCCTCTAGTGGTGCGAGTTTTTATTTATTTATTTTATTGCAATTTTGTGAAAAACATAACCACCTTGGTCCAGTTGCACCATGTTGTCCTTCGAGGGTAATTTTTCATCATTACTATCACGATCAGACACGATTATTATGATTATTATTATTTGTGTGGGAATAGCGCTATCACATAAGGCCAAAAATAAATTCACCATCATCTATACATCATATCTACCATCATAACGATACTATATATCAGTGATTCTCAACCTACTTCATATCAATGACCCCTAATTTAGTCCACATTAGGGCCACGGACCCCGATTTGATTAGGTTTTGTCTCTTGGACCCAAATCTGACGATATCTTTTATTGATATGATTTTGTCCAGAATCCCATGACTATCTGTATTGCAGGTAGAGAGATAACAGTGAAACTATGAGTGAAACTATCAAAACAGTCATTCCTCTACATTCTCTAATTAGGTTAACTTCTTGTAAATGAAATAATGGTGAAGTTTAACAATTCATCAATTTGCTGCCGACCCCCTGGAACCCCCTCAAGGACCCCTGGTGGTCCCCGGACCCCTCGTTGAGAACCACTGCTATGTTAGTTATTGTGTATCTTTGTTGTTAACTAGGCATATTATCACTTAGCATGTGTTTTTCATGTGGAACCGTGGTGGAATACCAAATTAACCAAAAGAACCACAGTTCCCATGATGCACCGGTAATTGCATCGCTGAAGTTCAAAGTTCAAACATTACCGTCAAAATAGGGTCCTTGGTGGATGGCTGCTTGTCTTCACGGGGAAAAATAAACAACTTGGCGAGCACGGGAAACATCGCCCGCTTGCTGTCGCGGGGAAAACCGGTCGAGGAAATCGAAAATGGTCCTCAGCTAATCGGTGCCGGTACTCTCACTGTTGTCGGCGGATTTACAGGGCGACAGCTAGCTGGGTGCTAACGTTAGCACGCTAGCTTGCTAGGAGCACATAGCAACAGCAGCTAGCTAGCCAACATCACTGGACTGGTACTCACAAGGCTTAGTGCAGCTATGTTCGTGCAGGAGGAGAAGATATTCGCCGGGAAAGTGTTGAAAATACACATATGTACCATGGAGGGGACGGAGTGGTTGGAAGAGGTCACGGAAGACACTACTGTGGAGAAACTCAAAGAGAAGTGCTTGAAACATGTAGGTTTGGGTGGTGTTGTGTGTTGTGTATATATCTCTCTCTCTCTCTGTGCTGTTTCTGCCTGTCACTCCTCTGCCTGGGGTGCTTGCAGCCTGCCAGGCCCTCTGTGTAAACTGTCAGTGTCAGTGTCACTGGTTCCGTATTTATAGTAACTGGGTAGACTTAGCTATTTATAATTTAGCAAGTTGGCTCTCCCTCTCAAACCAGCTAGCTAACAGTCCGACGGTGTCCCTTTTATGTTCCCAGTGGCTTTGCTTTAGGTGATAGGAAGGCATGTTGCTTTTCAGGCCATGTCTATTATTACACAACCCATCTCACATCACCTTCTCTGGTATAGCCTAACCTATTTTAAAGTGGTAGTTTAATGTCTATTTTTAATTACAGCATAGCAAGCTGTTAAGATTCACAGAGTAGTAACTTACATGGGTACTTGCATCATGAAAACACAGAGAGGGAAGTTGACAGTTACCACATTAAGTCCTCCTATTATCATTTTATTCAGTCTGCCTTACTGTTCACTGCAGCTTGTTTCTGAGCTGTTTTTGTCACCCAGCTATTCCAAATTATATTGTGCTTATTTTATAGTACGTCCATGGAAGTCTAGAAGACCCCAAAACCCTCACCCACCATAAACTCATCCACGCTGCTACAGAGAGAGTCCTCACCGACACTAAAACAGTTGCCGATGAAAATCTCAAAGATAAAGGTATGTTGCATCTTAATTCAAAAGTTGTGAGATTATTAGGAAAATCGTTTTACGCTGATTGCCATGAACTGGCCGTATGTGACTTACGTTTTTAGACGTCTTGCTGCTGATAAAGAAAAGACCGCCACCAACCCCTCCAAAGCTGGCAGACATATCCACAGAGGAAAAGGTAAGCCTAATCGACTTTTGGTCTCATCAAAACAGAATTGAAGATAATTCATCAGATTGGTCTAACTCTACACGACCTGCATCTTAAAAGCTGCACTTTTTGTCTTGCCACCCAGTACTTTTTATTTACCATGTCTTTATTGTCACAGAAGAAGCAAGACAACAAGGCTCCGGACAAAGATGCTATCCTGAAGGCCACCGCCAGCCTGTCCACCCGTCACACCGACCGCACCGTCACCCAGCACAACATTAGAGACGTAAGGTTCTTGGAGGGATTGCTTTAGTTGACAGAGCGTATAAAAAGTCATTTATGGGCACTCCACACAATTTAATGTCTATAAAGCTTTATCAGAGAGGCAAATTGCAGTCAAATCCAATGAAGATTAATGTGTAATTCAGATTCGATAAGTAAGAAATATTATTGGCATGTGTGTTTGTGTTCTACCAGTTTCAGACGGAGCTTAGAAAAATCCTGGTCTCTCTCATTGAAGTGGCCCAGAAGCTTCTCGCCTTGAACCCCGATGCTGTTGAACTCTTCAAAAAGGCCAATGGTAAAGCTTACGATCACTTGAAATCGTTGTCCAGAATGTCCAGAATCTCAATGTTATGATGTTAGGATACACAGCAAAAATTAAGTTTCTGAAACATGAGCAGCAGGTCACTGAGATTATTCACAATCATTAGTCAAAGTGTAGTTTCAGTACAATTGTCTTATAATCTCTGTGTGTGTTTCTGTGTCCGGCAGCCATGTTGGATGAGGACGAAGAGGATCGGGTGGATGAAACGGCCCTTCAGCAGCTCACTGAGATGGGTTTCCCTGAGAGCAGAGCCATCAAGGCTCTCCGATTGAACCAGTGAGTCTATACTGATATACTAAATCATTCACAACTGATCACCAGGATGAGTCGAACTGTAGAGGAATACACCACATGAATTCGGGATTAAATCAGCTCTGACATTTGAGAACTGGCCTGAATGACTGACTTTGATAATAACTTGATAATAGCACTTTGCTTAAACCAATTTTTACAAAGTGCTTTACATGCAGTAAAACACAAAGAGACATTGATGTGAAGGTACCACACATCAAATTAAGTTGGATAAAAAGTATGGAAAACAAAACTAGAAAAAAATGTACATTTATACAACATTTCCAAAAACCAGTGGCAATCACAAGTTGTTTCTGGTCTTGTTTCACCTGCCAATAGTGCCATTTATCATAGAAGCCTACGCACAAGCCTCACTCTGTCGTTGCCTCCTCTCATCCCGCAGCATGTCGGTGACCCAGGCCATGGAGTGGCTGATCGAGCATGTGGACGACCCGTCGGTGGACACACCTATACCTGGCCAGGACTCCTCTGGGGCAGCGGGAGCCACGGCCGCCGCCACACCAGGCCCCTCTGTCTCCGCCGCGGCCTCGGCCTCGGCCTCGGCCTCGGGCCCTCACCTCCTCCGCAGCCTTTCCCAGTCCAGCACAGAGGAGAGCACCAGGCAGGACGAGCTCACAGAGATCTTCAAGAGGATCCGCAGGAAACGAGAGTTCAGGCCCGACTCGAGAGTAGGTGGCTCTCTCTGTTTGGAGCGAGGGGGGCTGAACCATATTGACAAAGCATCTAATTACGATTATTTGACAGAATATCACAACTGTGATTTAAACTGCGATTGATATCACTTGTGTCCATTCTAATGATTTGTGAGACACTTCATGCCATAGTTCTAAAGTTTTTCCATGTCATACATTTTTTAGAACTTGTTTGAAGAAAAATGATTTTCGTTAAAAAATAGATGTCAGTGTGCAGGATTTACTGAAGTAGTATCATGTATCATGTATCATGAAAGGTTTTCACCAATATTGTAATTAATTCATGCACCAAAGAATACCTGAAGCACTAAAACACCTTGTTTAGAAATCCATTGTGGACACCCCTCTCTCTTAAGCAATTAATTGCAGCCTCTGCGATTTGGAAATTTCAGAAGTTAATACTGTGAATTAGATTTTTTTTTTCAAGATTAATTGTTCAGCTCTATTAATTATCATTTGCCTATCTCATCTTTTACAACACTCATCCCAGACCACTTTCACACCTGCTCGGTTTAGAGAAGGGTTAGACCCACATATTGGTTTGCCGATATATCTGGGTGATATTGGTCTTGTATTAAATATTAACTATAGGATATCTGTCAGTTATGTGTCCACCTTCGATATGATAGAGGTTCCTCCCTGACCACAGCTACATAAAAACAGTCTGTAAAACCTGCAGTGAAATTTCAGTTTCTCTGCACATTTTGTATATTCATTTAATTGTTAGGGTATGTTTTTTGTGTAATAATTAATTATTCATTTAAAAGTCCTAATGTATCCCAGAGCCTCCCCTACCATTGCGTAGGTACTGTGGGTCACCCTGCCTTAAGGAGCTGCTAACCTTAAAGAATTCATTAGTCTGGGTTTCAGTGGAGAGTTTTAATGTCACATCAGGGTCTAAATGGTGCTTAAGAGGTTTTTCCACCCTGCCAGAATAAAATTCTCAGGGAAACACTGAATACTTTTTTGGCATGAAAATGATCAAATTTTAAGATATTGAATATCGGCACAAAATATGAGCTGTTGGTGACTTAAGTCTTTTTGTATCGACCTTTAAAAATCCCATATTGCTCAAACCCTAGTTTAGAGTGGCTGAATCACACTCAGGAGAGTTCACCCTGTAGTTACGTTTATTTAAGGAGGTGAGGAGATGGCAATTGTTCTCCAGTGTGCATCAAACAGATTGTGCCCTCATCTATCAGAGAGGAGTTCAGGGGCTGCTTCTAGGTGTAGCCAGAAGCCGTACATTTAAAGTGAGAGCAAAATCTTAACCAAAGACGGGAACATAGCCACAAACTTCCAGATTTGAAAATGAGTGATTGATCAGTTTTGTCAACAGTTTACCCACTTCTCTGACTCTGATGCATTTATATGTGTGGTATCATGACCGTATGCCTGAGTAATAATCCCTAACAAAGATAGGACAATGTAATTGCATTAAGATGCAACATTTGATCCACTTAACAGCTTGCCTACTGCTAGACATAATAGCTTTGGTTATGGTATGGTTCATTTGTCTATTAGCAATATACTGTCAAGTCAATGGAAAATTGCAGCAAAGGATCATCATGACTCCTGATTCACACAAAACCAATGTACTATACTTAATTTATAGCAGTCTGTTTCAAAACTTCTTTTAAGGAGCCAAAGATCTATGGAACTGAGAATGTGTTTTGTTGTAACTAGGGTGGTAAGTTGTGAAACTGAACAAACAACCTTTTTCTTTGACTTTGTTTCTGCAGGCTGTGATTGCATTGATGGAGATGGGCTTCGATGAGAAGGAGGTGATCGATGCTCTGAGAGTCAATAACAACCAACAGGATGCTGCGGTAGGTTTACTGGTCTTAGAGTTTTTCCAGACCTGGTGTTTTGTATTGTAGATGTTCACATCATGATACTTTTTTTTTATTTGAATTTTATTTGATAGGGACGATGCAATTTAACATAGTTCCAATACAGGGCATGAAACTGATGTGCTGCACAGAGAGTTTATAGCTATTGCTAATTTTCAACTCTTGTCCCCAAGAATTATTTCATATTTCATGCTACTTTTAAGTTATTGCATCAGTTTCATGGTATCTTTCTTGAGCACCATGGTATCATTTTAGAATCAAATCCATGATACTTGAGCCAAGTTTTGGTTTCTCACAGTACTTCTCTATCCTGCAGTGCGAGTGGCTGCTGGGGGACAGGAAACCTTCTCCAGAGGACCTGGACAAAGGCATCGACACCAACAGCCCGCTGTTCCAAGCCATTCTGGAGAACCCAGTGGTCCAGCTGGGCCTAACCAATCCCAAGACTCTGCTTGGTACACAGTCTAGTCCAATTCAGTACAAATGCCAGGATTGTGGATGTTGTGCTCTTTGTAGCCAGAGATTCTAGTGAAATCACACTTAAAAGGAAAAATCCATCCTAAAAAAATAATAATAATACAGCTATTGGCAATGTACCTTGCATTCGTGGGGCCATTTTGTTATTTGGAGGTGTATTTTTCTTGCTCCTGTGGATAACTGGTCAAACGTAGACAATGTGACGTCACTTCGAGTTATCTCCAGTGCAGCTACAATGGAGTTCATTAGCAGAAATGTTTTCAACCATGGTTTTGGTGTCAGTCCCTCAGAAAGGGCTTCTTTTTAGTCTAATTTAGCACCGACTTTCAACAATCACACAGGGAGAAATCCATTGTAGAAGAGGCAGAGAGACCAAGTAATTCTGGGAAATGTGGGAAATCACTAACTGAAGTAGAAGTAGATGAGGCAGGTTGAGGGAAAGTGGGTACAACCAAAAAGTAAATTACAACACTTCATAGTATAATAGTATCCAGGGGTGGACTTTCCCTTTAAGATGCATCCACTTTACATGTATTATCTAAACAAAATGAAAGTATCTTCACAGAATAGATAGGAATATAATTTCACGTGTCATTCTGAAGACTTTTGGAAGGCTGCTGCTGTGGAATGGGCTTCTCACTGATGTGGCTTGTGTTTGTGTGCAGCTTTTGAAGACATGCTGGAGAATCCGCTGAACAGCACCCAGTGGATGAACGACCCCGAGACCGGACCCGTCATGCTCCAAATTTCCAGAATCTTCCAGACCCTCAATCGCACGTAGAGCCTCCTGGCGACCCCCCCTCCCCCGTGTGACTGTGGCAGCGTGTGTGTGTGTGTGAATGAGCAGGGATGTGTGTGTGTGTGTGTGTTTGGGTGTGGCAGGGACACAAGTATTGTTTTTGCCTTGTAAAGACGAAGCCAGAGGAGTCAAAAGTGTGAATAGAGATGTTACACATATAACTATTTATAACATTGCAGAAAAAAAAACACTTATACAAAACAGATGTTAACATGAACATTATTATTATTATTATAGTAATGATAATAATAAAAATTGAGATTTAGTATGTTGTTTTTACATTTTAATAAGAACAATTTATAGTTATGACAGACATGATTTATTTTATATAATTTCTCCATGTACAAAAAAATGACCATCAGACATCAATTTAATGTTTACACTTCAAAGAAAACTGTTTTTGTATGTTTTGCAATATTTAAATATCAATTACAGTTTTGTCTGTCTCTTTAAATTGTTACATTTCATCAGTGGTGAATGTTTGGAGGACTCCTGTTAGTACCAAGTTTGTTTTTTTCTTCCTTCCCCTGCTTTGTCTCTTTTTCAACAAATATCTCTGCTTATATTGAGAGCCTGGTAGTCAGTCGCAGAAGTCGAGTGTTTGTTAAGGCATATGGGCTTTCAGACACGTTACCTCTCTCTCCGTTCAACCTTGAGAGCCTGCCTGTCTGGTCACTGTAAATCACGCTCCTCTCAATTTAAAAAAGGAGAACTTTTGTTTTTGTGCTTCTTCAAGAATATTTATTTAACTTTCTTGCCTTTGAGAGGAAAACTGTACACTACGCTGTCTATTTGTGTCTTGGTCATGTTTTTACAAGAAAAAAAGATATATTAGGCCTGTGTGTTTATTGTCAATGTGCTCTTGAATGTCACATTATCATGTTGCGCTCATTTAGCACTTGTTCACCTCTCTGTGAATATTGCTCACTGCAGCACTGACATAGTGGTATCCTCTAAAGTTGAAAGAAGGGTTAATTTTCTGCCTCACACAGGCTGCAGTGTGAGACGTTACGGGAAACTGAGCCTAATTAAAAGGGGTTTGCCTTTTTAGCTTACAATTTGAGTGAATGGAGATGTATCCTTACTTCATACTGCAGAATCAGCAAAGGTGCAAGCATCTTTGATGAATTATTACAAGGAATTTGAGATGAAACCCATGATTCTCTTTTGAGAGCAATGAACATTTATGCTGTCAAACCAAACCAAAATTTCACTATATAACTTGCCTTGTCATTAGATGTATCCCTTGACAACACACCTTGTATTTCTGTGCAATAGCTAGGACTTGGAATTATGTTGACCTGTAAAGAAATATATTGGATTTGAGTGTTAGAGATGTGTGAAACGCAATGGGTAGTGTGGCTGTAGTAATAAATATTACCCTTTGCATTGAGTACTTAAAAATCTCCAGCTACAAAATGGTGGGCTTTGCCTCTCCTAATTGTATTGTGAGTTAAAAAACAATATGGAGGGTGGTGTGTTTTTTGCCAAGCTTTTGAGTGTTTTTATTCAATATTTGAAATGTGGTATTGATGTGACTTTCTGCTCAGGGAGGCTGAGATTGTTTTTCTAGCGCTGTCACCATGGCAAACCTCTACTCACCCTCTTCTAGTTTGGCATTTGAAAAATGGCTTTAACTAATCCGTTAAGAACTTTGCTTATGAATCAGAGCACCACAGAACATGGTCTGGTAAATGCAATATTTGAAAATATTTAAATGTTTTTAAAAATAAGTATTTGCTTGATCAATGTATTATTACATTATTTATATTGAAGCCAAAATAGTAACTTGCTCTTATTTATAACATTTTTAGCAAACCTCAAAGCTGATCTATAAATTATGCGGAACAAAATGATATGATTCAAATCTTGTTTTTACAAACCATTAGAAAATGTACTTTGGCAGGTCACAGGGTGATTAGAAGTAGTACAGCATTTTTGAATGTGGAAGTATTTCTATACAGGATGTGAACACGTCTCTGGAAGCCTCTCAGCACACGTCTACACCACAATAGCACAGTGACCAACTATCTCACAACTTCCAACCAATATTGTTTTCCATTGCCATCCATAAAAAAACATCTCACTTCCCAAATGTAGTGAAACAAACGATTGGAGGTCTACATTTAAGAAAGGTATCCACTGAAAATGCAGTACATCCATCAAATCTGACAACAGGAACAGAAAAGAGCAAAATGAACTTTAGTTTATTGCTTAGGGACACCAGAGACTTGTTGGAGTCACAGACTATTGTATCGTTTTCACTCAGCTTTCATGCAGGACTGTCCCAGACCAACAACCTATGCAATATACTCTCACACTCTGTTCAATGAAACAGCCTCATGGCTACTGGCATCTAAATCACTATTACATTAAAGTATTTTTTGTGGCTGTATTCTTTGAGTTCTGTGTTCTTTCAAAGTGAATGACATGTCAGCAAACAAGTGGCAGAAATAGTAGTTTGTGTACCTTGATTTTTTATAAATGCTTATATATATATATGTATATAAAAAAAAAATATGGGTGGTTTAACGGTCATTCTCAAGCTTTTTCATACCATGGACCCCTAATTTAGTACAACACATTGGGGCCAGGACGCCATTTATTGTTTATTGTGGATCCCCATTAGTTGACGCACAAGCGGCAGACTAGTCTTCCTGGGGTCCATTTGATGAGATTTGGTATCTCAGACCCAAATCTGAGAATATTTTTATTGTTAGATATGATTTTGTCCTGAATTCCATGACTATCTGTAGAGTAGGTAGAGAGATAACGGTGAAACTATGATCAAAATAGTCATTGTTCTACATTCTCTAATTCCATTAACTTCTTGTAAATGAAATTATGGTTGGAAGTTTAACGATTCATCAATTTGCTGGGGACCCTCTGGAACCCACTTAAGGAACCTGGTGGACCCCACGTTGAGAACCTCTGGGCTAACATACCAAACAAGCAACTTGCATGGCGGTTTTCAAATTGTTTATTTCAATTGAATACATGGAGTTATCGACCATAACATTTTTCCAAGACGGAATGGGAATAATAAGGTCTACTGGGTCGAGGAGTAGCAAGGAAGTTTGGCTGAAGCAAGCACTCTAGTTACAAGCTGTAAAATGAGGTAGACAGAATTCTGGTCGGGGCTTGCCTTGTGCATAGCTGAGCCTCTCATGTCTAACTTGGAGGGCACTGTGATCTTTAAGCAGTTGACAATAATCAATATTTATGTCCTTGTGCCTCTTCCCTAAATCTTGGTATTTCATTTGAAGTTCTAGGGCTTCCTTAAGCTCGGCATTCTCATGATCCACCAACTACGAAACACATAACACAGTAATTAATTTAAGTAGTCGTACTTGAGCATCATTATCTACATTAACATGAGTAGAGTGAGATTATACATGATCAGCTTTTCAAAACTATTAACACCCTAATGACATATGGACAGACCTGGGAAAGCTCACTTCTTCTCTGCAGACACCTCTGCACAATGGCAGGTTGGAGCAGAAGGATATGACTCTCCATGCACCTCACTTATGGGGAATAATAATAATAATAATAATAATAATAACTTTATTTGTATAGCACTTTTCTAAAAACAATGTTTACAAAGTGCTTTACATACAATAAAACCCAAGGAAACAGTGATGTAAAACTACCACAATTACATCAATAATAGAGCTGAATATTTGGAGTTATGTTGACCTGTAAAGAAATATATTGGATTTGAGTGTTAGAGATGTGTGAAACGCAATGGGAAGTGTGGCTGTAGTAATAAATATTACCCTTTGCATTAAGTACTTAAAAATCTCCAGCTACAAAATGGTGGGCTTTGCCTCTCCTACTTGTATTGCGAGTTAAAAAACAATATGGAGGGTGGTGTGTTTTTTGCCAAGCTTTTGAGTGTTTTTATTCAATGTTTGAAATGTGGTATTGATGTGACTTTCTGCTCAGGGAGGCTGAGATTGTTTTTCTAGTGCTGTCACCATGGCAAACCTCTACTCACCCTCTTCTAGTTTGGCATTTGAAAAATGGCTTTAACTAATCCGTTAAGAACTTTGCTTGTGAATCAGAGCACCACAGAACATGGTTTGGTAAATGCAATATTTGAAAATATTTAAATGTTTTTAAAAATAATATTGAATTTATATTTATATTGAAGCTAAAATAGTAACTTGCTCTTATTTATAACATTTTTAGCAAACCTGAAAGCTGATCTATAAATTATGCGGAACAAAATGATATGATTCAAATCTTGTTTTTACAAACCATTAGAAAATGTACTTTGGCAGGTCACAGGGTGATTAGAAGTAGTACAGCATTTTTGAATGTGGAAGTATTTCTATTATGGACATTAAAAGGAAAAATACTATTCGATATTCACTGGGAACTATTCGACCATTCTTCGAAGATCCCCCTGCACGGACGGTTGGAACTAGGCTCAATCTTGTACTAGCCATTTTGACGTTAGCTAGCCAGGCTAACTAGCAAGCTAGGCGGACATTAGCATAGAGCTAGCTATCTAAGCCAGCTACCTAGTCCGGCTAAATAGCTATGGCTTGATTAGCCCGAACCGGTCCTTCTCTCGTTTTAACGTTAAAATGAGAGAAGGACCGGTAGGGGGCTAATCAAGCCAAAGCTATTTACTACTAGCAAGCTATGAAAATATACTTTTTAAGACAAGACGATAGTCGCATATACAATTTGATTTTTTATAATTTAACGACTATTCGAAAATCATGACCCATCCCTAATTTCTATACAGGATGTGAACACGTCTCTGGAAGCCTCTCAGCACTCGTCTACACCACAATAGCACAGTGACCAACTATCTCACAACTTCCAACCAATATTTTTTTCCATTGCCATCCATAAAAAAACATCTCACTTCCCAAATGTAGTGAAACTAACAATTGGAGGTCTACATTTAAGAAAGGTATCCACTGAAAATGCAGTACATCCATCAAATCTGTCAACAGGAACAGAAAAGAGCAAAATGAACTTTAGTTTATTGCTTAGGGACACCATCTTCGAAGAATGGTCGAATAGTTCCCAGTGAATATTGAATAGTATTTTTGCTTGAAATGCCCATCCAAGACTCTCACACTCTGTTCAGTGAAACAGCCTCATGGCTACTGGCATCTAAATCACTTTTACATTAAAGTATTTTTTGTGGCTGTATTCTTTGAGTTGTGTGTTCTTTCAAAGTGAATGACATGTCAGAAAACAAGTGGCAGAAATAGTAGTTTGTGTACCATGATTTTTTATAAATGCTTATTAAAAAAAAGAATATGGGTGGTTTAACAGTGATTCTCAAGCTTTTTCATACCATGGACCCCTAATTTAGTACAACACATTGGGGCCACGGACGCCCATTTATTGTTTATTGTGGATCCCCATTAGTCGACGCACAAGCGGCAGACTAGTCTTCCTGGGGTCTATTTGATGAGATTTGGTATCTCAGACCCAAATCTGAGAATATCTTTATTGTTAGATATGATTTTGTCCTGAATTCCATGACTATCTGTAGAGTAGGTAGAGAGATAACGGTGAAACTAATCAAAATAGTCATTGTTCTACATTCTCTAATTCCGTTAACTTCTTGTAAATGAAATTATGGGCTAACATAACAAACAAGCAACTTGCATGGTGGTTTTCAAATTGTTTATTTCAATTGAATGGAGTTATCGACCATAACATTTTTCCAAGACGGAATGGGAATAATAAGGTCTACCCGGTCGAGAAGTAGCGAGGCTGCTTCTTGATGGCTCACTTATGGGGAATAATAATAATAATAATAACAACTTTATTTGTATAGCACTTTTCTAAAAACAATGTTTACAAAGTGCTTTACATACAATAAAACCCAAGGAGACAGTGATGTAAAACTACCACAATTGAATCAATAATAGAGCTGAATATTTTTTTACCGCACTGGAGTTACGGTGTTATGCCTATGTATTAATATCTATCATCGAAGCATGTCTGACGCACACACAGTAGCTTGAATAAAGTGTAAAGCAAATAGTGTTGCAGTGGTTGTTTTTACTAACGTTACTTAGCGCAACCTAGCTTTAGCTAGCTTAGGCTAACTACTGGACAAACAAAACCAAACTGCTCCCGTATGCGCTCAGAATGCAAACAAAGCATTGGAAACAACCAATAACTAGATGGCTTGCCAGCTATAAGTAATCATAAATCATACGCAATGAATGCTTTTTTCATGTCATGCAGGCTAGTCAGTGCCGGCCTGTGACAGCCTGACACTGACAGCCAAGGAAACAGCGCGAGTGGGTTAGGGCTCGCATAGACACACGACACACCTCTTAAGTAGCCTAATCACACACACACAAGCTCAGCAATTCACAATTAAATAGTCTACTTTTTCTTGTAACCTGATAAAAATCCATTGCAAACAACGTCCTCTGAGAAGTTAAATCCAACCAAGTGAGCGATCAAATGGAAGTTAATGCCTTTTGCCTTATTTGGCATGACCCCTTATTATTTTGCAGATGATGCAAAGGCAGAGTACATTAACTTCCGAATAAAGGATGAATGAAAGGTCAAGTTTGAGCTCAAGATTTGTATGTAGATAAATAACTTAATTAACAAAACAAAGATTTGCCACATTTCCAATATTCTGCCTACAATTCTTTTGGCTGGACAACAACAACTTTAAAGTCATTTTTCTCAGTTTTATATTCTGGCGAGTTAAGGTCTTTTGACTTTGCAGGGCAGATTATTGGTCAATGTCACAGGGGCAACATAGGACTTGTTAATAAATCGTGCTTCGTAACAAAAAAAACTATCCATATTTGCATTAGTTAACACTGACTCAACTGTACACTATGCTGTCTTGGTCATGTTTTTACAAGAAAAAAAGATATATTAGGCCTGTGTGTTTATTGTCAATGTGCTCTTGAATGTCACATTAACATGTTGCGCTCATTTCAAGAGTGTCGTTCACCTCTCTGTGAATATTGCTCACTGCAGCACTGACATAGTAGTATCCTCTAAAGTTGAAAGAAGGGTTAATTTTCTGCCTCACACAGGCTGCAGTGTGAGATGTTATGGGAAACTGAGCCTAATTAAAAGGGGTTTGCCTTCTTAGATTACAATTTGAGTGAATGGAGATGTATCCTTACTTCATACTGCAGAATCAGCAAAGGTACAAGCTTTGGTAGAATATTTGGTAGAATATTTTTATTGTTCGATATGATTTTGTCTTGAATTCCATCTGTAGAGTAGGTAGCGAGATAATGGTGAAACTATCCATTAATTCCGTTAACTTCTTGTAAATGAAATTATGGTTGGAAGTTTAACAATTCATCAATTTGCTGGGGACCCTCTGGAACCCACTCAAGGACCCCTGGTGGTCCCCGGACCCCACGTTGAGAACCACTGGGCTAACATAACAAACAAGCAACTTGCATGGTGGTTTTTAAATTGTTTATTTCAACTGGAGTGTATCGACCATAACATTTTTCCAAGATGGAATGGGAATAATAAGGTCTACTGGGTCGAGAAGTAGCAAGGAAGTTTGGCTGAAGCAAGCACTCTAGTTACAAGCTGTAAAATAAGGTGGACAGAATTCTGGTCGGGGCTTGCCTTGTGCATAGCTGAGCCTCTCATGTCTAACTTGGAGGGCACTGTGATCTTTAAGCAGTTGACAATAATCAATATTTATGTCCTTGTGCCGCTTCCCTAAATCTTGGTATTCCATTTGAAGTTTGTATAGATCCTTTGTCTTTTGATCCAGGGCAATATTTTGCATGCAGAACTTCAGTTCAATGTCGTGGACATGTCTGGATTGAATCTCCATCTCTGTCGCATGTTTTGCTTGCTGCCCCTGAAACATGGAGTGCGTCTCTTGAGCTTTCCGGAGTGCCACAGTCAGTTGTCCGTGTTCTTCCAATGTTTTTATCTGCTTGGACAAAGCTTCCTTGAGCTCAACACGGTATTTCTCACTTGTGGCCTTTTCCTCTTTGAGACTAGAGGCAATTTTATGGGCTTTCTGCTGGAACTTGGAGCTACGCTTCTGTTCCTGTTTTAGGGCATCTTCAAGTTCAGTCTGTCTAGTCTTGCTTTCTGGCAGAAAGGCTTGAAGTTGATCCACCATGGCCTGGAGCTTATTGATGGCACCTTCATGCTCAGAGATGATATCATTTTTCTTAGATATCTGCTCTTTATGAAGGTCAGAGTCAAAGTTGTATTTAGACAGGAGGTTCTCATGTTCGATCTCCATAACCCTGCATTTGACCCTGATATCCTCATTCTCCATCTTCAAGGTCTGCATGTCACAGATCAGGCGCTCTTTTTGTGAGGACACAGATCCGAGACTCTCACTTAGCTGGTTACTGAGGTTTATCAGGTCCTTGACTTTGGTCTGATTCTCTACAGCCATCTGCTCAGAGCGCATCTTCTCCTCTTTAAGGGAAGAACTCAACAATCTCTCAGTAGTCAGGCTCTTTTCAATAGCCAGAGTCTTCTCAGAGAGCTCTTTGTCTTTCAACTTAACTTTTTTACACACTCTCTTGAGCCGAGCTGTTTCCTTCATGAGAGCCTCCTCAAGTTTACTGCAGGCTGCTCTGGATTCTTCAAGCAGTTTTTGAGAAAACGGTCTCTCAGTTAGAGCAGCCTCAAGATCACCTTGCAGCTTCTTGTTCCGCATCTGTTCTTCTGAAATCTCAGAAGCCAGTTGTTTGGCTCTTTGGTCTTTTGAGGCCAGAAGCACATCTTTACTTCTGGTTTCCTCTTGCAAGGCCTCGATCTGTATGCACAGGTCTTCACCGTGTTTAGCCTCTTCTTCTAGTGTATCTTGAAGCTTGGCACAAAGAGCTTTTTCTGCTTCCATGGCTGATGTTAACTCCTGAAAGTCTTTGACCCTGGACAGGTTTTCACGAGCCAGACGATCTAAGTCTTCTGCTCCGCTCTGCTGTTCAGAGAGAGCAGCCTCAGCGTCTCTCTGGAGTCTACAGTTGTTTTGCTGTTCTTCTTTGAGGTCTGAAGCCAATTGTTTGGCTTTCTGCTTCAGTGAAGTCAGGAGATTGTCCATGTCTTCATTTTCTCTTTGAAGATTCTGTATTTTTACCTGCAAGGATTCAATTTCACTGACTTTCTCCAAGCGTTCTTCTTGCTGCTGGATGAGGCTGTCCTTCAGTGCCTGGATTTTAGCTAGAGCCTTTTTATCATGCTGTTCTTTGTCCCTTTTGTGACGGCAAGAGGAAGTAGCCAGATCTTCCTTGAGCTTCTTGATCAAATTCTTGTCTTTTTTAAGCTCAACTGCCATTTCATTCACTCTACATTTGAGCTTTGCATTACTGCACTGCTCCTTTTTAAGTGACTTTGTAAGAGTAGTCATTTGTGCCTTCATGTTCTCCATTTCCACTTTGGCTATTTGCTCCTTCTCTTGGGCTTCTTGGACAGATTTAGCAGTCATCTTCTCCAAGGCTTCTTCAAGAGCAGCTCTGGCTTTTCTCTCCTTTTCTAGGGCTTCCTTAAGCTCGACATTCTCATTCCCATTGGATGCTGTTTTTGTTGGCATCTTTGAGGAGGGGTGAGTGGAAGTTGGGGAGTAACTTTCCATGTCACTGGAATAGTCATAGGCCCCCGAGTACTCATCCTGTTGCACTTTACCAATGGAAGCTTCATTATCCTCTTGCTCCTTGAGGCTGGGGGAGTGACGGTCCTTTTCAGTGTCAGCAGCAGAGACCTGCTTCTCAGTCTCATCCATAATTTCCTCCGTGATCTCCTCTTCAATTTCTTCATCAGCAGAGGACTCACCAGAATGTGAATTGGTGGAGCTCTGCCTGGCTCCCCAGGCAGAGCTCCCCCAATAAAACAGGGGTTTCTGTTCCATTTTCAAAATATAGATCTACCTCGGTATATGTGATACTAGCAATATTTGTCAAACAAGTACAATGGAATGGCTTCTCCAACTCTAACCCTAACCCATAGGCTTTTATAGGGCATGCTGGAGGCTGTCGTCACAATAGACAGTGATGACATCACAATGCATGCAATGCATGCGATACAAATGCAGTCCATGAAGCATGTTGAAGCTGTTGAAAAACACAAAGTAATTTCTGCTTATCAAATGCAGATTAAATTTACAATTGTTCATCAAGATGTTTGTCTCATTGACAAATTAACATTTAAAAACAGAAATCGCATCTGAAATCGCGATGTTGGTTCATTACAAAAAGCTCCTATGCAAAATGTTCACCAGTTTCCAGTATTTCCACTGTCCTCAGTTCTCACTGTGTGTGAATGTCGGAGATCACTGTGTGTGAATGTGAATTAAAAAAAAATCTCTGGTCATGAAAATAACATTGGGCAATGAATGTTTACTCTACTACTGTACAAAACAATTTAGATGCTTCAAAGATTCATCATTCTTCTACCACACTTTTACCGCTAGAGGGCATTATTGGTCAATGTCACAGGAGCAACATACAGGACTTGTTAATAAATCGTGCTTCGTAACAAAAAATACTATCTATATTTGCATTAGTTAACACTGACTCAAGAGGCTACTCTAGTCCATTTCAGAATGGACAAGTCTATTAGACATACACATTACTTTTTCAGTCAGCCTCCCAAAGTAATGTTTACAACGATCGGCATCTTGTGTTTTAAGACATTTAGGAGTAAAATGAAAGTAAGAAAATTATTTGGAAGACAGGAGCTGAATCCATCTTGTGGCATCTAAAATATATAGTAATGAATAAAGTATACGTGCTAAAAAAAAAAAAAAAGTCACTTTGTAGGCGTACTGGTAGCAGTGTCTGTCTGGAAGGTAATCACGCAGGCGTAGTCGTTGCCTTACGACGGATGGGACTGATAATTAGATTTTTATGGGCAGAGCGCGAACACTCTGAGGTTGTCGCTGCTTACAAGCCTCAAAGAAATGCGAATATCTGTGATCTAACATGAGGCGCCGTATAGAAAGATAGATTTTTAGCAGAAGAACTTCTGGACGTTGCTTTGCTTTATGTCGGGAGCCTGCCATTTTCTGCTTGGCGTTTGTGTTAGCAAGAAGTCTGCCGCGGAGCGGTTGTCACACAGGCCGCAATTTGGGTTGTGTTGCTGGGAGGAGACCGTTGAGACTCGCCTCCTTGCTAGCATTAGCTGGCTATGATGCGTTGCTGCTGCTGGTGTATTTTTTACACAGCAGGCCATTGTATAGCGAGGCGAGTCTTTGGTTAATTGTTTACCCCGAGGGAACAGAAGGGTGACTTGGAAATACACCACACCTTTCAAGGTAACGTTAAATGGCTAGCCAACTAGCTAACGTCAAGGTAACTTCGATGTGCTGATTGTTCAGCATAACATTCATGGGGCCGATGAATGCAGTGCTGGCCCTATGTACGTTATAGTACACTAGCAAGCTAACGGCTAGCTGCTATTAGCAGGTTAACGTTTGCTATGGGATGCATGGCTGCTTAGCTAGCGTTAAGCTAACTGTCTACCTTAGCTAATGCTAGCTCGCTGGTTAGTTATCATAACATTACTTTATTGACGTTACTGTTGAAAGTTAACTGTTAGCTAGCGCCAGGTTTTCCAGCAAGCCAGCATCCCGCTGTTAATGATAACGTAACTACCGCAATGGTAACGGTATTGAATGGCGGCGTGCTACAGGTAATCTAACAATAACTACGTTAACTGTCGCAATTAAGCAAGTCACGGGAGCAAATTGGGATAACATGTTTAACGTCTTGAAAGCAGGTGCATGCATATGCATCTCCTCAGTATCCGCATCCTTTCTCGTGTCCATCATGCTGCACACTATTTGGGCTCTAGGTCTTTGAGAAAGGTTCAGTGACAAAGACTATTGTTAATGTCTCACAGAGAACAATTTTTAAGGTTATGGTAGTATGGAAATCTGAGAAAAATGCATCAGCTTGGAGGGGCAATTGTCATTGAAAGCGCATAACGTACTCTCCGAATTTGATGTATGCACTGGTTGAAGATGAAAGTGAAAATAAACAAATCTGATTGACTTGACTGCAGATACAGGGTGTGAGCAGCCTGCTTCATCATCAACAGTCCATCAAATTCCACATTGAGGTATTCTATGGTCAAATTACAGTGCTACTTCTCCTGAAAATAAATAGTAAAATTAAAAGTAAAATTGTTTAAGGAACCAATGCAGTAATCTGTTGGCACAGTGGGAAATGTTATATGGTCCATCAGACATCTTTTGCTCTTAACTGGTGGACTAGTACGGTACAGGGTGTTGTATGCCACAATGTACATAGAGGCCTGAGTGCTTGTTTCCCACATTTATTGGTCCTGGAGGTTTCCTTATTGTGTGGTGGGCATATACCTGGCAGGATTGTTTTAGGTTCACTCATATACTGTAGTATGAGAGTTTAACACCAGTTAGCCTAATACAAAGTTGCATAGTGATCACCTTCATTTATCGCAAAGCATTGGTCATGATGGAAGTGATCATTCCTTCCAGACTGCAGCTTTTCATACTGACCCAGCCACCGGATGTCAGCCTAAATGACCACTTTAGGGAGGTTTAAGAGCGGCACCCGAGAAAACATTTTGCATCATCATCAACAAAGCACCAAATGATGGAATTTCTTGTAGAAGAATCACTCCCATAGAGCATCCAGCCACTCACGCAGGAAGTACCAAGGAGAATTGCAGGTCTTCTGGCAGCTTGTGGATGCCTAATGTCCTATTAAATTATTTGGCTGCTTTCTTTACCCAACACATTAAGATTAGTTAGCTGATGATTGTAGCAAAGAGCATGTAGGATTTTTTCTTGCTACCACTTGTCAAATGCATAGTTGGCATGTTAAGGCAGCTGGCGTGGCCATTATAATTACGTCTGCTACATCATGCTTTTTGTTTTCGTTTTTTAAGGATGGACGTTGATTTGTGTGCTGGTGGGGACAGTACCAGGAGAAAAGTGGATCTGGCTGGGGTTGCAGAAGGCACAATGGAAGTTGTACCGTTGGAGATGTATGATTCTGCCAGAGCAAAAATAGATGCCAATCTACGGTGGCTGTTTGCCAAAGCTTATGGCATTGGTAAGTTATTTCACACAAACACGGACATGCACACACAAACACTAAGCTCAGGCCTAATTTTTGCAGGTGCTCACTGGTTCAGGAAAGTACAATGGATGTGTACATGTGGACCCCAGGAAGAATAGTGGCTGTTCACGCAGCAGCTAATGGGGATCCTATCAAATAAACCAAACCTAACAATGGAATTACAAGCTCAAAGATCCACTCATATTTCACTCAGTACTTTTAGGGATGTATGACTTAAGTAATATTTATACCTCTAGCATTACAGCCTTAGGAAGTGTGCATTTGTAACCACCAGCAGTTTCACTGAACCTGTGCTTTACTTGAGGATCCACAGCATATGTTCCTCACACCCTCATAGTTAATTCAGATGTTATTGTTGGACAGAACAATGTGTTTGGTCTTCTTGACGACATACTGATGGTCAGCAGAATGTGCAGAGCTTTACTGGCGAAACATTGACAGCAAGAGCCCAAGAGAAAGAAATATTTGTGTGTGTGTGCACTTGAGCTAACACTAATTCCCCCATGACACTTGGCAACTGAAGTCTTCCCCACTGACTCACCAGATCCTTCCATTCTTGTGTAGTGGCCAGTGAGATTGAACCCAAAGCAGGCAGAGTGACTGACTGTAGTTGAGCATTAGGCTATATTTATTACACTGTACTCAGGATATGGAAAATACTGCTCTGCAGTGCTAGCCATTCACGCTCCCTATCAAGATGGTGTCAGCATTAGTAATTGGCCCTGTAGGCTAGATTTTCCTGTCTTGTCTAGGGTTGGAACTGTAAAGCGTTTTATGAATTTTGATGAGAAAGTGACACAATATTGTGGTTAAAGGTAATATTTTGGTGGCCACCAACTGAACATAGTCCAACAATTATTTGGTATAGGCCTAATGGTCTGTTCTGCTGTGAACCTTAACAGAGTAGGTAGAAGGAATATGATTTATTTATATTTTTTGGAATTTTCGCTTGCCATAGCCTATAGGCCTGCGAGAGCCTTCAGAATAACCCCAACCAAATAAAAGCAACACCAGTTTCAGTATCATACGGTCATTGCGAGAGTCCTATGTTTATCAGGGGCTCAGGGAGAAATATAGATTTTCCATTTGGTCATATTATAGTGCTCCTTGTCTCATGCAGTGACCGTCAGTGCTTGTCTTCTGTTGTCTGGTTGATACACTGAGCCCATTTTCCTTATTTTATTGTAGCCAGTGAGTGTGCTGAAAACCTCACTGGTCATGTCCAGTGAGGGAAATTAACCAGCCACCAGTCAAACGCGGGTGAATTTTGGCTGTGGCTAGTGAGTTTGTTTAGTCTGGTAGCCACTTAAGGCACGTAACCAGCCATCGTTTAGAGCTCCAATTGTAAAAATCTAGTTGGCTGGTAAAATAATTAAAGTGGCTGGTGAATTTTAAATGGACCAGTCATTATGTCTTGATCATATCCCCAGCCAATACGGTATTGTATGTGCACACTAGCTTAGCACATGAGTAAATTAGATGCACTTTACTAATTATTATGGGCCCTGTTGTTTTGGAAGGAAGTGTAGTCCAGCCTCTCTTTGAAGATTCCAATATATTACCAGGAGAAGAAACCACGTGTGAGACTGCTGGCCTAATTTTTCACAGAGAGCCCTTGCACTCGTAATAAATTTTTAACTTCTAAACACAGAATCATTGCAAGGGACAACATCCTGACTGGTTGGCAGGTGTTTCACCATCATCATCGTCTGAAATGGGTTTGAGAATAACATCACAGCATATTGCTATTGTGTTATTGCACGGGTCCTACTTACCTTTTGATTTGCCACTGGGTATCTCTTATCATAGCAGCTCAGTGTAAGCCTCGGCTAGCTGATGCAGAAGGCTCACCATTTACTATTTTGCATGTCTATTGCATCAGTGTAGTGCTCTGATCATATCATCCATCATTATTTCAGAGGCTCAGATAACCTTTCCTTTGTATGCTGCTTTGCCTTACTGCATCTGCAGTCATTACACAGATTTCCCAATTCCACTGAAACATCCATAGTAAACAAAGGACAGTAAGTTCAGTGTTTTAATGGTTATCCAGGTTAAGGATGGAAAGCTATCGTCCCATGTTTTTTGAACCCAGCATTTTGCTCTGAAACCCCCTGCTCTCCTGTGTATTACTTAGGCTCATATGGTTCCAAAGCTCATGCCAAGGCTGGGCAAGTTTAATTGGCGTTATGTAGTGATGGCTGACAAGAAAGGTTGTCTGTTGTCTGTCTCACTCTGAGGAATGTCCTCGCTGTCTGTCATCACAGGCCCTGGCTAACAAAGCAGACAGAAAGATGGAGCATAAGAATATCTCTGTATAGACAGAAACAATGCACCGCAGATGAACTGGGGTGGAGATGCTGTTCAGTTAAATCGAAAGCATACGGTAGCCCCAAAGCTTTGGGTATCGAGAGGGGGGCTACTCCCAGGTGCAGCAGCAATCATCTTCCCCTCATGGGAACTGAATATATTAGGCCTGTTTGCTTTTCACCCTATGGCTCATATGGTGTCTAGTACAGTGGTAATGCTGCGCAGTTGTTTGCTCGACTCCTGCGATGAGTGACAGACACAAGCAGTGTCATGTAAACAACCCCACTGACTTGACTCCATTATAAATAAAGACAACCATCATGTGATGCGGGGGTTGCGGGGGATTCAGGTGCGTCTGGTGTGTGTTCATCAGTGTGGATTCTGTGTTAAGTGTTTAATTGCGTGTGTCTGTGTTTGTGTGTATGCACTCCTGTCCTAGTGCCCTCTGCACGTGGCGCAGCTGCTCCCAACCTGAGCGACAGCCAGCCAGACGGCCAGATACAGAGTCGGAGAGAGTGGGCACCCGTCATGGTTGCAGGCAGATTGCATGGTCTGCCCTGCCCTGCCCTGCTTGCGCCGAGCCTGGTGTGGATGCTAACCGAATGGATGACTGAATCCGCTCTGTTCTGGCAATAGAATATAACGGTTCTCGCTGCCAGACCTTATCCCCATGCTCCACCCCTTCCCAGTTAGTAAATTTTTCAGCCTGGCTCCTGGTGGTAGGGAGCGAGAAAGGGGGTGAGGGGGGCAGCTGCCACACGGCATCAGTGTCTCCGCAGGGAAGTCAAACGTGAAGACCGGCCCGGGCCAGACGCCTTTGTTTTCACCCACAATCAGTCCCGCTGTTCTAATGCGTTAATATACTCCAACACAGCTCTCCAGGAATGACCCGCACTGCTGGCTGTTGTTATGCATCCTAGACTAATGCTGTTGCACAATGACAGGCGTATTTGTGAGCATACGGCGGCAGTCTGTGTATCTGTTAGGCTTGGGTTGTCGTGATGCATGTGTAATACAGTTTACAGGATTGATACTGCGTAATACAGTACACAGGATTGATGCGTTCTAAACATCAGTACCCACTGACATTGCTCTAAATTGATCTCTCTCTGCTAGGTAATGGTTTTATGCTTTCCTATTCTTTGCTGCCGTGATGTTATCTTACGTATTTCGCAAGGCCTGGTTTGTTGCCGCCTCACGTTTGCAGTACAACCTTTGTGCTTGGTGGATTATCATCTGTGTACCATATAGAGTTGTCGGGCACCAGTTGAAGAAGAGCCCTGCCTGCCTGTCTTCCTGTTTGCGCGGATGGGGGATTGCTGACGAGTGGTTCCCTTTATCCCATCAGTCAGAGCAGACACTAAGAATACAACACACACACACATGGTGGCTTATACTGTCTTACTGGAGCTCGGTCATAGTTCAAAACAGATGTCAGTAATGGAACAGGGTTATTTCTATCACCACACCTTTATGGAGAAAGTGTTTTTTGAAGGGAGTGTGTGTGTGTGCATCATTTAAGACCTATTTTAAGTTTGTGTGTGAGTGTTTTTTAATTTATTTTTTTTATATGGCGCAGTACGAATTTGGTTTGTGCATGCCTTGAGTCAAGTGCTTTGTCCCGTGCCCTTATATGGCTGTGGTTTCTGGTTTTGCGAGTGACTTCACATCCAAAGCAACAGAATCCCCTGTATAGGTCATTGTTTTCTTTTCCTTGTGGCTCCAGTATTGTTAAGTTAGTGCTGGCAGGCCCACTGTGTCACCTGAGAAGCCTGCTCTCACCGAAGAATTGGCTTAGGCCACTGTCTCTGTTTCCCAGTGTACTCATGAGACTAGGAGCTGTGGCTTCTAATCATAGATCGGCGTATTTACTCAAGTAAACTGAGGCCTGCACAAATATGAATACATGGCAAGCGCGGCGCTTTGTTGCATTCCTTTAGCTTGACACTGGAGAAGGCGGGTATCATGGCCTTTTTAAGAAGCTGTTCAGAGACGTCGGGGTCAAATTTTGCTGGTAAACAGCTTTTTCAATATGTCTGGATGTGGGGATCAAATGTTCAGATTGGTATTTTACATGGATCTAGGTTTATCAAGGTGCTTGCTGTTCATGTCCAAGCAGCCTTGTTTCCCCCTTTGCTGCTCAGCACATATTGTAACCTTTTCCTCTGACCAGCCCATTTTTCTGAGATCAATCCAGGTCGCAGTAAAAGCTTAAGTCACGCACAGCCTTCTTCACAGCACATGGCAATGCCACCCGGTTCACCTAACCTTTCACTCTCTCCATTCCAGACCACATCCCGGAGGACTTGCGGGACCCATTCTACACAGACCAGTACGAACAGGAGCACATCAAGCCGCCTGTCATCCGGCTGCTGCTGTCCTGCGAGCTCTACTGCCGCGTCTGCGCCCTCATCCTCAAGACGGAGCAGGTGGCTTCGCTTCAGTCCCACCTGTCTGTCATCCAGGCTCTGTCTAGGAAGGGCATTTATGTCGTGGAGAGTGATGATACGCCCGTCACAGAGGGGGACCTGGCCTGTGTGCCCATCAAAATGGTGAGTGGATGGATCAGGGGTGCGGATAGATGGGTTGGTAGTTGGCTGGATAGAAGGCGGTGGGCCACGCCTTCTTGTATTTGCAGCATTGGATAGTGCAGGACCATGGTTGTGGTGGTAGGGCTGCATAATTATGGCTAAAATGATAATCCTGATTGTTTTGCTAGATATCTATTCTTGATCAGTTATTAATCCAGATTTTTAGTCTCAGTGATGTAACAAAATTATTTCTTGTCTTGCATCTGATACGTGAATAGTCTATTGTTAAATGTGGAAAATAAAATTGTGAAATAACATTATACAAAATGAATTGTAGCCCAAGTTGGTGGTAGACCAGGTCAACAGATCAGGACCAGGCAGCCCATGATGTCGCCATAGAGCAGACTCTCAGCCATAGAGGCTTTGCAAAATGTAATATAGCCTATTTCTATAGAGAACAGCACATTGGCCTTTAGAAACTTCAATAGATAGCCTGTCAAAGGTGGAGACGGAAACCAGGGCAGAAACTATAACAGCCTGCCACATAACCTGGGCAATCCTGATCTCTTCCTGCTCCTGATATATTATCTCACCACAGTGGAATCAGTGAAAGTGGCCATTGTTCGTTGTTATCTAGCCTTGGCATCTGGGCTGCAGCATTTTGGAACATTGGGATGGCTTTCATCTAGTGGACCTGTCTAGTATAACGTGTAGAAACCTTGGGAGGAGAGACATGCAGACATACTCGAGTTTCACGTCATACACTACGTGTCAGGGAGATTTAGACATGTTGTTGCAGCTTGACTTAATGAAACAGGTTCCAGATCATTTGGCTGCACCCTTATCGTTTTTTTATTCAAAGTAGGAGGTATAATTTGACTGTTACTCATGCAGGACACTTGAGGACAGTTCGTGCCAAGCCAGAGAGGGTTGTGAATGGGGTTGGTGGTGTCTTTGTTATTGTGCTGTGGCAATGGTGTTCTTAGTATGTCTCCTGACCTTTTTGGCCAGGCTTATTTTCCACTCTACAAAGAACACCTTTGATGTTTTTCCAGGTACCTACTCCTTCGCCTATCCTTGTCTCCATCTGTCTGTACATAGAGCATTTAGGGCTATACAGAAGTGAATCTGGTGCAATTTAGGACATTCCTGACACCCCATAGACTACCCCTTTCGGAGCGGTCAGAAAGCTCCTTGCTCTCAGCCACTTCTTGGCCAAGTCCTAAAACCTGTTCTCATTTTGAACTGGCAGATTTTCGGTTTACACTAAAGCTGGTGTTTTGCTGACACCAGCACCATGGTAACTGTTAAACTCATTGAAGGCACCATCCCATCAGTTGTGTTGCAGAGTTTTTTACATCACGCACATAAGAAGCTGGGTGGCCTAGTGGTCACAGAGATGGACGAAGCGGGGGACCTGGGTTTAATCAATGGCAAAAGAATGTCAGTAATAAGTGGTAAAAGAAAACGAATTACAAAAGGAGGCCCATCCCTACTCAGGGGCATCAGTGTAAAGAGGGTTACCCTACCACTAATACTTCTAGGAATGGATTTTGTTGTCACAGGCATTTTTCTAGCCTAGATTTTGGTCATGTGTAAAGTGTGTTTGCAAAAAGAATGGTCTGGCACTTGAACGTCCTCCCCTTGCCCCGTTTGATGTCAGCATATGCTCAATTTGACTGTCTCTAATCCATCCCCATTAGCTCTGATCTATAGGCAAATGCGGAATATTTTGATAGAAAGGTCATGTCTCTCTGTTTCGGCAGGAAGCTGGAGGCTTCGTTCTGTTGACTGTTCCTGTAATCGTCATATGAGTGTAATGCGTGTAATGTTTTCACAGGTCAGCTTTCAAACATGCTAAAACGTCCTCAGTACATAAGCCACAGCCTGCAGGTTGTTGCCTGAATCAACACTGCCACGTCACAGCCATTGAATAAAGTAGGCCGTGTGTTTGAAAGTGCAGAGCAGCCCCCCCCCCCCCCCCCCCCCCCTCTGTGGCAATGAGATCCGATGTCTCGCAATTTCACAGAGAGCACTTTATACAGGATAGAGTGAACGCCAGCTCGCTTGCTTCCAGCCATCTTCCTACCCTTTTGTTACCATGGCAACCGGAGATGGTGTCGAGGCAGCCTCTCCTGCGGGCTGCCTAGTCAGGGATGTGCGTCTGGTTCCTGACAGTGGCCTGGCAAAATAATCCACATGCAGGCCTCTGTGCAAGCAGCCAGACACAAAGCCTGGAGAGGGGTTGAAAATCCTTTGCAGGAGCATGCTTATCTTTGATAGACTATTGGAATTGAACCCCCCTCCTGGCTTGCTGACTCGGCGAGGTGTTTCCATGGCAACCTCCATGTTCCTACTGTGTGTGTGTGAAAGTACCTGCAGACAGTTCTGCACCTCCTGTCTGACTCTGACTGGGGCAGCAGCTGGGGCTTGTAAAACCCCAACATGCTAGCCACCCTCTTGGGTCCACTTAGATTGCATGTGTGTGAATGTGTGTGTGTGTGTGTGTGTGTGTGTGTGTTTGTCTGCACAGACAGCTCAGGGCAACAACAGCCCCTGCTCCCTGTGGGGTTCCACGCCGGGCTGATGAAGGGCAGTGTGTGAGAGTGTTAGAGGGGAATGAAGGATTGAACAGCACACCATGCTGTTGTCTTTGCTGTATTGTTGATTTATTCACACAACTCGATCACACCTAATGTGCTAAATATGTTGCTGTCCGATTTAAGTTTGGTCATTTCAGAGTTGGTCATTTCTGTCAGTGCTGCATCATTCTGTGGCAGATGCATTGTGTTGCGGCTCAAGAGTTATTGGATTTATTCTGTTCATGTGTCGGTTATGCATGTGTGAACTGAACATTGTTTTTGCCTTGTTTTTTTTTTTTTCATATCTGTTCATGAAAACATTTAATCAGTGAATCAAAATTGTATGTTATAATATGTGCATATTATTATCATCAGTAACTGTGTTTGATCAGTTTCATCTCAGTATGTTTGAGCCACATGATCCTTGCATAGAACTCTGCACATAGTTTTAAGCAACATTTAAATGCATTACAGATTAAGTGTGAGTGTGGCGTAGAAGGAACCAAGGAATGAATAGCAGGCCCTGTTGCCTTTGACCTACTGTTTGTCTGCTCACACTCTTCATGGGCCCTGACTGCACAGGGCTCCGGGCAAACTTGTTCCACTTGTGGCACTGTGAAAACCACCAAATTATCTGGTGCTAAACTTGTTCCACTTGTGGCACTGTGAAAACCACCAAATTATCTGGTGCTAAACTTGTTCCACTTGTGGCACTGTGAAAACCACCAAATTATCTGGTGCTTGCAACAGATAATGTTGTAAAAATGTTGGTTGCACCAGCAGATAATTTTGTGGCAACAGTATTTTAGTTCGGAGACTGCTCCGCACGCAGTAATTAATATGTTGTCTAGAGAAATATGTTGCTCAGTGAAATTAATATTGCTGTGCCTAGAATGTAGTGTTGTGCTGTATCAATTGGATAAATGTAAAGAATGTACTACAGTAGGTAATGAAGTAGGCTATACCAGGCAACTCCATTCACATCCTCTTCTTACCAGATTTGGTTCACCATTAGTCTTTGCTGAAGGCTTCATATCATGACGTGATTTTAAGTGTTTTTTTAATTTTTTTTAAACCAATAAGGACTTTGCCTGACAACCAAAGTGGAGTTGGACTGTGTTATGGCAGGCCTGAAAAACGTATTTCACACACAGCCAAATCAATTGACACAAGCTACTGGTAGGCAGAATCTCTGCATTTGTGTGGGGAAGCAAAGTAGGCAATGGGCCAACTGAGTAATTGGCGGTGTTACATTTGGGATCAATGCACTGTCCTGTCTGACAACACTGACCTCTGAAATAGGACTGTGATACTCCATCTGCATTACTTTGTGTATTATAAATCAGCAGGTCAATATGCACATATTTACTAGTAGCCTAATACTAAAACAAAATGTTAGACTAATTGATGTTATATCAGCCGAAAGGCATATGGGCCTAATTGTTCGGTACTAATTATTTACATGAAAAGGCAAACAATAGCATAATAAATGACTTTTACCATCAGTTGTTGATATGATTTCCATGCTCTCTGGCCCTAAATCTCACATCTCAGCAACTCTGTCATATTAGCTATTTTTTGGATCATTCATGTGTGCTCAAACCCATAATGAAGATATTTCTGACCCCACTTGAATACAGCATTAGTTTCAGGAAATGTGTTTCGACAAATCTTCGACAAATCTCTTCATATTAACTCTTATGATGCTTTTAAAATGTTTTTCTAAGTCATTATTTAGATTATTATTAATGCAAGATAACCCAAAATGATCATTTACCCCTAACAGTTTCTTACTTTGCATAATGACCTATGAAAACACAAAACATTACTCCGTGGTATTACTGGAGCAAAGACTTTCAAAATGCGACCAAATGGTTGCACTCTGGAACCCTGCAAAATAATTACTACTGCGTGAATGAATCACTCTAATGGCCCAGTAGAACTTGAACAACCTCTAGCTTCCTGTATGCACAGTCTTCATCCTTTCCTCCCTTTTTCATATGTTGAAGTCTTGGCTTGTCTGCCTATTTCACTTGAGTTGTTTTTTCCCTGTGTCATTATCTGAGTCCATGTTGTAGGTCTTTGCTGCGGGGAAATCTCTGAATAGCTCTCATTAGCTATGTTAACGAGCCTAATCTCTGTGCACTTCCCATCGCCAATTGGATTTGGCTAGCGTGTCACACAAAGCATAGACTGAAACAGCACCATCTACATTTGTTGATGTAAATAAAACTTGACTATAAAAAATGGACTAAACTATCATCTCTTCTTGCACTCTTTACAGCCATTAAAGCTGTAATTTGGTATCAGATGCACGTTTTATTATGCAGACTTTAAATTCAACTCACTTGGCTTGTTTGGAGACAAGTAGTGTACTACATTATTGGGTGTGATGGTGTGGACTAGGTGTAAGCCTTAGTGTATGTTCAGTGTCATGGTAGTGTACTGTAGATGTAAATTCAATAGCATAGAATAGGACTTCCAAATGATGGTTGGTTACCTGCAAAAGTGGATAGTAGAGCAGACAAACTTGCCAGGCAGGGACAAAGATTCACTAGCATTTGGCTGGTGTTAATTCCCACCATGGGTATCGAGGAGGAATATTTTGCCTGCTAGGCACCAGGTGTGAGGCCACTTGGAGTGGGGATCCCCTGCTGTGCCTCTTGATGGGATTAGGATGTAGAGAGTGGGCCTAAGATAGTGTGAGATCAGACTCCCAATGTGCTGGATGAGGAGTTTAAGTTTAGATAAAGCCATGGGAGGTTATTTAAAGCTGCACAATTGTTTTGTACCCTCAGGATTGTTCCATTGTAGCTCTGAATCAGACACTCCCCTCTGTGGTTCTTTTTTGTTGTGTAGGTTGATGGAAGCAAACTAGCGTCTTTGTTCACAGGCCACAATACCTGGTAAATCCCAAAAGTTGGACTGTTTGGCTTGACATAGGCTTAGACTGTTTGGATGGTTTTGATTGTTTGCTGGAATAATGCAGGAAAGATGAACCTTGATGATGCTAGATCATTCTTTTAGTTTTTTGTTGTTTGGATCTGTATGCATTAGATTACAGTCTGAGTTTACTTGCCTCTAGCTTTTGCCTTCATTGGGTTGGAAGCTGGAAAAATCCCAGCGAAACTGAACTGTCCTCTGTTTCCCTCTCTTCCCCACCCAGAGTGCTCACATGCCCATGATCGATGCTCTGATGATGGCCTACACCGTTGAGATGATCAGCATTGAGAAGGTGGTGGCCTCTGTCAAGCGCTTCTCCACCTTCAGTGCCTCCAAGGAGCTGCCCTTTGACCTGGAGGACGCCATGGTCTTCTGGATCAACAAGGTCTAAACACACACCTGGACATGTGCAGCGTAGATACAAGGAGAAACACAGCAGCACATAAAAATAATAATAATAAACTATAATAAAGTTTCACACATCATGCACTGCTTGTAGCCGTTTTTTCTCTGTGTACATGGGCTGCCACTCATCTCCTCACTCAGCATAATGTCAGATGAATAATGTGTTGCACATTGACATGGCAGGCTACAGTGGCCCGCTTGTTTCCCTGCAGCCTCTATGTCACTGATGCTCAGAGACAGGCCAACAGATAGTGGAGTGCTGATCTAGTACACATACACACACACATCCACGGACGCACATGAGTCAGTAACATGCAGGCTCATATTACGCTCGTCTTTCAATGGGCTGCAAGCCTGAGGCGCCGAAAGCCCTGACGCAGTGTGTCCTTTAATCATCATGATGTCCCACACCACACCCTCGCTGTCTGGGACAAGGGAGAAAGTGTGTCCTGTATATTTTATTAATTTACAAGGAGGGATTTTCTCTTCTGGTGCCCCTGGAGCAGATACGGGTTAAGTGTCTTGCTGCAGGATATTGCGACAGGTATGGCCACACTGGGGATTGAACCAGGGCCCCTCTGGTTGAACAGATGCTTACTGCTCCATACTTACTCTGGACTGACATGTATAGCTGAGGATAAGGAGAGCAAAACACTAGACTGGATGGTTGACTTTCCCCTCAAGGTGTTCTTCTCCACATTGAACTTTGTACAATAAATGACCCTGGAACAAGGGCTGAAAGATATTGACAAAATTTTTTAAAAACGATTATTTGACAGAATATTGCAATAATTTCTTCTCGTCATGAATTTTTTAGAACTTTAAAATTGTTTATAGAAAAGTGATTTTGTTAAAAAAAAAAAAATGGATGTCAGTGTGCAGGATTTACTGAGTTTGAGTATGGTGAACGGTTTTCACCAATACTGTACTTGATTCATAGACCAAAGATTAACTGCAGCACTAAAACACCTTGTTCAGAAATTCACGCTGGACACAACTCCCTCTTAAGCCATTAATTGCAGCCTCTCATTTGGAAATTGCAGAAGTTCATATTGCGATTTAAAAATTTTTTTTAATTATTTGTTCAGCTCTACCTGGAACCATTTATGTTAATGTGCTGACTGGGAATATGTCATAAATTCTTCTGCAGGTGAACATGAAGATGAGGGAGATTACAGAAAGGGAGCACAAAGTGAAGCAGCACCCGCTGGAGTCCCCCAGCCACCAGAAGGTAAGGCTAGAGGCGCACAGCATCTTCAGTCCAAGAAATTACAAGGCCAGCGGCCAGAAGTAACATTTTTCCCTCATTAAGCCTTTACACAGGTTGGTGCCATCACCACAAAATCTCTTTATTTAGAGAAAGCTGGGTGCAAGACAACTGCAAGGTCTGCAGTTTTGACAAGGAATGTTTCTCCCAAATGGCATTTTGGAGTTGTTCTGACCCTGCTCTCTCTTTTTCTCTCTTTAACCCGGAAGCATATCCGATCCTCTGTCTGTGACCTCTGACCTATTGACCTTTCTGCTCCTGTTCCTTATCTGTCCCTCCCTCCCCCCTCTCTTATCCCTGCAAACTGGATAGTCTCCCTCCAAATGGTATTGGAAACTAGTCCCTGTAAGTTGGATGGTAGTCCCCATACCCCATTCTCTTCCCCCTCTCCCCCTTGCACGCATAGTTCTGTGTCGATGTGCGCGCGCACTCCACCATGGCTCATTCAAGCTCATTCTGTGCTGCTTGTAGCCAGTGTGTCAGCAAGGGGGAGAAAGCTGCCGGTTTTTGTTTTTTTTGCTTATCTTCTTTTCCTTGTGGCAAAAATGTCACACTGTGGTGTAAAGTTCTTCTGACTTTTGTATATTTGGTCAAAGATATTCCTTTTTTGTACGCAATGTTTTCTCTCATTTCAAACTCAAGTAGGCCATGTGGATTTGCTGTGCGTGTGTATGAGTGCGAGGCATTTGCTTGCCAGTGAGAATGAGAGAAAATCCATGCCTCCACCTCTCCTTTTTGTTTTTGCAATCCCATCCCTAGCCACCTCCTCTCACTGATCTGCTGTGTCATCCCTCCTCTGGTCTCTCTTCTCCTCTCACACTCTCTCCTCTGTGCCCACGGTCTCCTCTGACAGTATCTCTGCTCTGTGTGTGTGTGTCTGTCAGCCTGACGTCATGCACGAGCTGGCCCACTGCATGCTGGAGCCAGAGGAGCTCTCCGAAGCGGTACGCTGCTCCTTCTCCAAAGCCACCTTTTTAGAGAGGAGAAGATTCCCTTATGTAGAACTAGAGCTTGCAGTAGAGCTGCTTAAAGTTTGGCTGTTAGTTTCACCTACAACCCCTGATGGGAGTTACCTCAGTAGAATTGGACTACTTTTGTGGAATGGCCTGAAATAAATGCTGTAAGCTTCTCAGTGATTTAGGCCACTATCTTACAGCTGTGTAGCTGTGTTGTGCTGTTTGTAGGCTATTTCAATGTCATGCTTAGTCTTAACATAGTTGCACCAGACCTGGTTTAAGCTAGGTTGATAGCTGCAGTAGGAATGGGCATCATTAATCAGTCTTTTGAGTACTCCAAACAAGTGTTAAAAAATAAGGAGATCAAAGCTTGATTTTAAATAGGTTATTCGGCTGTTAATAAAGTTTTGTTAATTCCTTACTTTTTGGATTCATCCCTAATTCTAAGTCTTTTGATCCATTTGATCTTGCAAATTACTCACGTCTCGTACTATGATCACCTTTATGATCACATGGCTCACAACGCTAATTCTTTCTTCCGCCTTTCTCCAAATTGGTGCAAGGCTAATTCAGTCTGTATTTCCCAATTGTTCCGCTTAATTCCTTCTTTTTTTCTCTTATTGCCACAAATACTTACCTACTTACTTAACTTTATTGCCGCATCAACTAGACAGTTGCCTGGAATTTGCTGCAGTGCGCTCATACAAACACACATTCATAACTCAAGATAACACAACAAAATAGACTAAACAAGCCAGCAAACAAACCATAACAAACATCAACAAAACAAGACACGCTAAAGGTTAATAGATAATAAGTAAGAGAGCAAAAATCTGAAATGTCAGAATGATTAGCCATTACATAGTGAGTGGTGATCCCAGAAAAGGGTATTTGGCTAAAAGTGATGCAGAAGCAGTTAAGGTTGGCATATAGCAGAAGCCTGATTGGATTCACACAGTGACACATTTATCTACCGAGGGCCTAATTTGGCCTCCTGTTCACTTTACACTTTACATGTTGCTCCAGATTGTTGGCCTGTATGTCCTCTCCTTTTTTAGCTACAGTGCAGGCAGATGAGTGTACACGCAACAGCCTATATAACTGCGTGAATTGTGTAGATTCATCAATCTGATCAAGTGAGTCGTGTAATCTGTGCAATGATGCCCATCCCTACCAGCTGTATAGAGTATGTATCCATCAGTAATGTAACTGGGGTGCGTGAGTTTCTGTACTAACCACACACCCGGTTCCCAGAAGTGGGCCAGTGATTCCCCAGTGTCTCTCCCAGTCAGCTTGTCCTCGTTGCCTGGTTTGACTGGGCTGCTCCACTGGCCGGTGACACAGCATTCCCACTGAGGCCTGAGGGTGGCTGACGGTCCATTCTGTGTTCTTCATGTCACTGCTCCAATATTCACACTTCCATCCTCCACCCAGTTAACCGGGTCTTCAGGGTTCTCCTCTTCCTGAACTGTGTAACCATGATGCCACAACGCCTTGTTGTTCAGCGGTACCATCTCATGAAATCTGCACTCAGTCAATCTGCAATTTTTCAGTTCAAGAGGAGTATTATCTGACTTCAGTATGACACTGTTTTTGTCTCAAACTCCTGGGGAGAACCTTGGGCTTAAAGTCACAATGAAACAGCTTTTTGAGAGCATCTTGCTTCCTTAATTTCAAACAGGATACTGGGGCGGGACATAACACAGAGTGATCATTCAAAAGTGTAAACCAATGGGATATCAGTTAGGGAGAGAAAGGCTGATTTATTTGATGGTAGGAATGGGAATGTTAAAAAAACGATGCACTTTTTCCCAGAAAGTAAATGGAATTTTGATATAAAACTACAAGAAAATATATTTTTTGTAAATTTTTTGACATTTATTTAAATAGGTGTATATTCTGCCATAGGCTATTGGCTAACGAGGTGAAAAAGTCATTTTTCATTTCATTGTGACTTTAAATAAGGAGAGTAGAACGTTGTTAACTGAAGCGGAAACATCCATGGATAACTGACTAGTTCAGACATGAATCTCAGTACAAAAGAGATCTATATTTGTGACACTAGTCATTGCATCTGGGATGTTTTCTAATGCAACACTTCTGGTAGTAGTCGTTTGGTGGTGGTGGTTTTTGCCGTGGCTCGTCTGCTCATTAGAGCCTCCCCCTCTCCCCCTGGTGGTTAGGTGCGGTATCGCCGGGAGCACGCCTCGGGCCGACAACTGCCCTTCTTCCCACTGCTGGAGGACCTGATGAGGGACGTGTGTGACGGCACTGCGCTGCTCACCGTGGTCCACTACTACTGCCCAGACCTCATGAAGCTAGAGGGTATGCTGTGCTTGCATACACAGACACACACTCACTCACTCACCCACCCACTCGCTCACTCACTCACTCACTCACTCACTCACACTCAGTCACTTTGATACTCAGCTAAATTTCAGCAATTATCAGTTCCCTTCAAAATTATTTTCTGTAAAGAGCACAAGACCTTTTTCCCTAACGTGTTGAATGTGATATCCATGCGCGATGCTATTCTGGTCGGTTGTACATGGCTCGCTGTCCCAGTCCACTGTGACATTTATAGCCAGCAGGTCATGCAGTTGTGTCCCGAGCTGACCCTCCCTGTGCCTCTCTGAGCAGATATCTGCCTGAAGGAGGTGACCTCCATCGCCGACAGCCTGTACAACATCCAGCTGCTCAAAGAGTTCGCCAACGAGTATCTGAATAAGAGCTTCTACCTGACCACAGAGGACATGCTGTACTCGCCACTTGTGCTCAAGGTAGAATTACTGCCATTTTGATAAGCAGTTGCAGTACTATTTAAACACTGTAATGTAGTGCAAGAAGCCAACTTTTTCATCCTCAAGAAACAGTGGCTGCTAAATACCAACATTCACGTGTCACACTCACTATTTTACCTGCTAAACCAATTTTTAGAGTCTGACTTATATTTGCTTGGTGTTAATTCCAGACCTACCAGGTATTACAGCACAGTTTAACAGAGAATGTTCATCCTTGGTGGCATTTTTAAATTTTTGTTATGATCAGGAAACTGCATCCAAGTGTTTCTGAAATGTTGGCTCTGCTCCCTTTGCAGCACAATGTGATGGTGTTCATCGCTGAGCTCTTCTGGTGGTTTGAGACTGTCAAGCCGGAGTTTGTCCAGCCCAGAGATCTCCAAGAGTTTAAAGATGGTAGGCATCACAGTGTGAATGTTATGCTCTTCATATCAATACTGTCTCACACTGCTAAACGATTGATGACTATGCATTTTGTTTTACAATATATTATGAAACGGCATCCTTGGTTTTAGGGTCATGAAACTTCAATTCAAGCAAAGCATGTAAAATCCCCAAATTGGAATTGTAAGGTTTTTACACAATAGCAGTATAATGGATGATAAGCATCTATTTTTGTCCGTGTCCATCTGTACCAGTCCCTCAAGGCGGATTAACTAAGGATTAACTAACTGACTATGGCTACAGAGAAATGCATGAAGTGGTATTTTACTGAAGTATTAAATTAACTAAGAAACTGGTATTTTTCTTCATGGCTGATTGTTAAGCGTTAATTTAGGTATAAACCCTATAAGATTTTGGAGTAAACGGTTCATGTCTACATGATGCAAAGTTGCATTTAAAATGCCAGCCACTTTTTTTTGGGTCAACCTTCCTGTCAAAATGAAAATTAAATTCCAGCCAGCGTCCCAGATTCTATTTTTCTATTGACAGACACCCTCAGTCGGCCCTTGTATTTTTGATCCACACCTCTTCCCCTTCCCTCCCCCAGCTAGAGCCATGGCTCAGCCCAAGAGTGCCCGCCCATCAGTGCCCATCTCCAACGCCACCAAGCGCAGCTTCCTGGTCAGCCCTGGTGTTGCTGAAAGCCAGAGCAGCCCTGAAGTCTGTAACAGGTACTTCCTGCACCCCGAAGACTCTGACCCCCTGTAAGTCTCCTCTCACTTTCCTTCTCATTCCATCACACCATGCTCCTGTTTCTCTACCAGTTAGCCATCTTCACCATCAAGGATGGGTAGATGTGCTGCAGTGTTTGGCTTCAGAAATGTGTTCTGAATTTGTTCTCAATGCAGCGAATCACCTTATTTGCCCTCTCATTCTCATGTGCCCTCCACTTTTAACCCTTTGTCTTCTCCTTCACTAAATTTAATAATGATATGCACAAAGTCAGGCTGATTCTTGCATTGCCTGTTTGCCTGTGCGTGCAATATGAGTGCAATATGAGTGCCTGTGTGGGAGGGTGAAAGATTAGGCTAGCTAGCTGAAGGGATTACATGAGACCTGTTGCTCTGATAAGTAATCTGTTGGTAGGCAAGAGTCGGTTGGATGTTATCATGCTGCTTGCTTGTCTGTTGAATTATATGGCTTTTACTGTGTCTGTGTTGAAAGATAATGTTACAACTTGAGCTGGTGTGTGGAGCAAAAGCCATTTTAAAAACTGGTTGTCTATTGGTTTTAATTAATCCATGAATTGGCCAGTTCCAGTCAAAAATGTTGGCCAATCTATTGTCCTAATAGTGTTGTGGATGGCAATCCTGATTGCACCTGCTAGAAGACTTGCTGTTGGAAATCTTATTACACAATGTACAGTGTAATATCACTTAAGGTGTGGTAATAAAACACCAAACTGATTTCAGTTATTTGTGGTTTTCAGTAAAGGGGGTCCATCATTCAGCCCTTCCCACCCACTCCTGCCCCTGAGACAGAGGCAACAAAAGCAGCAAGGAGAGGATGGTGCAGGTAAGGACAACAGTTCAGCCACTTTCTAAAACAAGCTTCACACAGTTCATGTATGTTGGCAGAAGACTTAAGTTCAAGTTCATTTGTTAGTATAGTCGTGACCAGCTGTTTAATAATAAGCTGTTTTTGTTTATTTATTTATTTATTCATTCATTTATTTATTTATGCGTCCTGATTGGTATCTGGTTTGTGTTTCTGGTTAGGTCTAAGAAACCGTTCCAACTCCCTGACTCAGATGGAGGGACAACCCCGAGGCTCTGTTGTCGCTTGGCCCGACAAGAGGCAGAGGTACCTATTGTACATTAACTAGACAAAGTACTTTTTCGAAAAGAGATGTATGTGCTAACCTGTTGTAGGACTCTTTCTAGTAGCAGTCCATCCATAGTTCTGTGAAGTTGAGAAGAACAGAGAGCTTTGCTTTAAGTAATAAGCTTTAAATAGTTATAAATACAATTGATGGAAATTCTCCCAAGTTTTAAGTCCACTATTTCTATCTATTCGTGGGCATGGACATGATATGGCCTACAAACAGTAATGTTGACCTGCCACTATCAGCAAACATCCACTCTAGAAATTAAGGACTGAACTTTTGAAAATGTGTTGGAACTCTGTCTATATTGTTCTGACATAACTAATGAGGATTTCTCCATGCTCTCTCTCTGCAGACCGATGTCTACACTGAACCCCTACATGTTCCACACAGCCACAGACAGCGACGCCGACATAGCTTCTGGCGACAGTGTGAGTCTGGCCCGCTCCATAAGCAAGGACAGCCTGGCCTCCAACGTAGTCAGTGTCACACCCAAGCACCAGACCTCCGGCCACCAACCTCCACAGGCCGCCACACGCAGAGTCAACGGCCACAGCCTCCTGGGCAACGTCAACATGGAGGATGAGGAAGAAACTCCAGTGGCAGTCACCAGGACTGATGCTTCCGCCATCCCCAAACGGGTTGACGGGACGCAGGCAGCTGCCGCGGTCGGACCCAAACCTTCCACTGAGTCCAAACCTGCACCGGATAGCTTTTACCTAGAACCACTGATGCCTGCCGTGCTCAAACCGGCCAAAGAGAAGTCTGTATGCCTAAATAAGGAGGAAGAGTGTGGAGAGGTGCCCCGGTCCTCAGGGAGGGGCTCTCTACGCCGAGGAGATGGTCCTGCGGCAGCTGTTCGTAGGAAAGCCCCCCCCAGCCTGAACCGGACCTTTACCCCTTCCAGCGAGGAGTTTGACTTGTCGACTGAGTCTCCCCAGGGCCAGGAGACATTCAGGCCCGTCGTCACCAGCAGTGTGGACCCCTCGTCCAGAGAGCCAGCCGGGGGTTTCTACCTGCACTCAGACTCTGAGGAACCAAAGCCTGGCCAGGGCCTGGAGCCTGAGCTGGAGGAGGTGGATGAGGATGAAGAGGATTTGGATGAAGCCCTCACCACTAAGGACACCAACTGGCCCAGGAAAACCTGTGATCAAGACGATGAGGAAGAAGAATCGGCCAAACTCCAGGAGGACATGAATGTGAAAGAGCACGAGGACAAAGACAAAGACATGAATGGTGGCAGTGGGCGCTCTAGCCCCTGCCTCAGCACCCACTCCCAGGCCAGCAGCATGGCCAGTGGCAGCATACGCATGACCTCCTTCGCCGAGCGCAAAGCCCACCAGCAGCGTTTCGGCAGCAACCATGACCTACGCTCCAGTGCCTCCAGCTCCCAGAGGACCACCCCGGACGGCTCAGAGTGCAGTGGGCCCCTAGCCTCCTCCTGGAGGCTCAAACGGGACCAGAGCCCCTCCTCACCCTTGGGAGGGGGCAGTCGTACAGGCGACGGTAGTGGTGGTGCTAATGTGCTAGCTTCAGAGCTTGTCCAGCTCCACATGCAGCTGGAGGAGAAGCGACGGGCCATCGAGCACCAGAAGAAGAAGATGGAAGTGCTGTCGGCTCGTCAGAGGCAGAAGCTGGGCAAGGCTGCCTTCCTGCACATTGTCAAGAAGGGTGGCGGCAAGAGTGACACACTGCCCAACCCGCTCAAGGCTGACTACTCCAAAGACGAGCTCAACGGTGAGAAAGGAACAGCATCTAAAGATGACTTGTGTGTTGACGCCCTGAGGGGGGACAAAGAGGTGGAGGCGGCCGCCCCGCCAGGTGCCTTAGAGACAGACAAGAAGGGCAGCAGTGGAAGCTTCTATCTAGAGGAAGAGCTGGACCTCAATGAGTGCAACCGCTCCATCGAGCTGTTGAACGATGCCATCGGCAGCATCCAGCAACAGATGATGCAGCTGTCGCTCCAGCAGGAGATGTTAATGAAACAGAATGTACAGTCCCCCCCTGGTGGAACCCCACCTCCTCCCCCCACCAGCGACAAGACCAATGACTCTAAGGTTCGGGCAGCCATTCACTTTGTGGAGCCCCTTGCTGCCGCCGCAGCCACCGCCCCAACCAGGAAACCCCCCAAGCTGACCTCAGCCCGAGGCTCCAGATCCAAACCTTCAGAGCTAAAGATAGCCAAGGAGCAGAGTCGGCAGGGTTCCAGGGCCCTCACCCCGACCCAGAGTGGGACGGAGACACTACCCCACCTGAGGCAGTTAGCTGGGGGCAGGTCCCCCAGGGCCGAGCAGCCCGACACCCCCAGCCCCAGAAACCCCATAGCAGGAGAGACAATCGACAAGCCAGGCTCTGGCCACGTTCGGAGCGCTACTTTCCGGCTTCACGACGAGGCTAACATGCGCCTACCGACCCGAGTGGACCCGGCGGCTGTGGCTGTCCCAGAAGTGTCCTTTGATGAGTGCCTGTCCAGTACCCTGAGAGAGTCTGAGCTCAATTCCTCAGACGGTTCAGGGAAAGAGAATGTGCCGTCGGAGGAGGTGCAGCGTAACAAATCCCACCTGATCGAGGTGGATCTGTCAGACCTGAAGGGAGAGGAGAGTGGCCAGGACAGCACCATAGAAGGGGGCGATGGAGAGCAGAAGTCTGTCATGGGCTTCTTCTTCAAGGTAACACCTTGGATGAAAATGAAGATTGAATTACTGTAGTATTGATAGGTTTTGGTAGGTTGTGTGGAATGTTGTTGGTAGATTGAAATATAATTTTTATAAATTGCAGTGGTCCCGTGTCGAGTAATTCCCTTATACTGTCCAGTAAATACATGAAAAGAGAAGAATTCTGTACCTCTGTTTTTCTCATGTAGGATGAGCAGAAGGCAGAGGATGAGCTGGCTAAGAAGAGAGCGGCATTCTTGCTGAAGCAGCAGAAGAAAGCTGAGGAGGCTCGGCTCCGCAAACAGCAGCTAGAAGCAGATTCAGAGCTCAAACGAGACGAAGCCAGGTAACTAATTTTCTCCACGCTTCACATCATGATTCAGATCAGAGTTTCACACAGTTGTACACCTGACAACATCACAGCTGTTGACACCCAAGTGTTTCTTTTTCATTGCCAGACGTAAGGCCGAGGAGGACCGCATTCGTAAAGAGGATGAGAAGACACGGCGGGAGCTGATCAAGCAGGAGTACCTGCGGAGGAAGCAGCAGGAGATGTTTGAGGAGCAAGGCCTGGTGAAGCCCAAGACGCCCAAGACGCCCAAGACCCCCAAGCCCAAGCAGAAACAGAGACCCAAGACTGTATTCAGAGAGGAGTCCTCCAGCGACAATTTCTCCAAGTGCTCTTCTTCCACACGTAAGATTACACATCCGAGTCATTCAGTTATATCATCTGTTTGACAGTGAGCTGAAGCTCCATTCCTCTTCACGTGCCTCAACACGGTGCACTCCGTTGAGTTGCCAAGGCAACAGAGTTTTTCCCGCTGAGCTATGGGGCTTATTGGCTGACTGTCGTTTCACTGAGGGGCATTTTTATTTTTTTGGTTGTAGTGACTATACAGCATATTTTCACTCTAATAATGATAACAATAATGAATACCAGTAATGGGGATTGATATTTTTATTTAATTTTAAATTGTAATTAATTTAAAAGATGGCCCTTTTGTTGTGTTCATTATTTGTCATCGCCTGTCTCTTTAATCAAATTAACTATTCTGTTTTTACTGAAATTATTACAATGCCTACAATTATTAATCCTGGCAATCTCAGAAAATGAGCGACAGTCATATTTACCACTTACCATCCCAATAAAATACAGATAGATCAAGGCATAAAATACAGGAAAATAAGACTTGGCACACCTTGGCTCACACTTTGTCTACTACAATAACAATCCAACATTTGTCTCAGTACACTCTGAGACATTCACAATTTCAAATACTGCTAGTCATACACACAAGCTTGATGTTTTTCTCTGTCTCTGCAGTGGAACTAGTCAGCTACAACTAGATTGCTATCACCAATGCATGTTATTAATGCAACACTGAAGAGTTTTACCGTTGTAATTAGATATTTACACATTTTTGCCGACACTAGGCATATTTTTATCAGTGCAGCACAGAAAATTACCCAGGTAGCTGTCCCGGAATTCTCTATGCAGGAAAAACCCTGGTGCCAATCTGAACTGAGGAGGATCATAACAGTTTTATAAAAGATATGAATTGATCTTCTCCGCTTTACGTAGCTGACAACCTGAGCAATGCCCAGTCAGGCTCCAGTCTGTCCCTGGCCTCCGCTGCCACCAACGAGGCTGACAGCGTCAACTCTGGAGGAGCTGGCTCCCAACGGTAAGTCACTCACAGTGTGTTTGTGTGTGTATTTTTTTTTTTAACCTTGTGAGTATACATTTGTTCATGTTTTAGAGTGGCAGTATTTATATTTTAATTTCTGTGTACAAAGACTGTCTCCTGTCCTCGTCATATTTGCTGAACCAAGGCCTTGTGTCATTGTGTTTTCCAGCTGTGACTCTGTGGAGTCGTTTCCAGGAAGTCGTAACACCAGTCGAACCGCAGAGAGAGACTGGGACAACGGCTCCACCGCATCTTCCATCACTTCCATGGCTGAATACACTGGTCAGTGCACAGATTTTATTCTATTATCTTATTTCTTATTTTCAGCTACACTAGAATATGTAATCATGGTAACTGGGACCTGTGGTTGTGTTTTTCCTCAGTCATCAGCCATTAATCGGTGACAAAAACAGCAAGATGCAGGCCTTGTTAAACCTGTTTTCTTCATTATCCTAGAATGCATTGCATACAGGCCAAATAACAGCCAGTTACTTTCACTCTTTTACCAGCCAAATATAATCTTCAGAATACAAAAGAACTTTAAAACAATGGCTAGTTTTTTGTGTGGCTGATAAGTAGAAAAATGTATGAGCTGCAGCCAAATTTACCAGCGTTTGGCTGTTGGCTGGTGTTAATTTCACTCCCTGATTATATGTTACATAATACTTAATTTAGTATGGCTGAATTGGCTTTTCTCCTTTAGGTCCTAAGCTGTTCAAGGAACCCAGCGCCAAGTCCAACAAGCCAATCATCCACAATGCCATCTCCCACTGCTGCCTGGCTGGCAAGGTCAACGAGCCGCAGAAGAACCAGATCCTAGAGGTCAGTTCTTTGCCTCAGATGGACCAGCTTACTATTTGGTTTATAGTATTTTTAAAGAAGTTTGTTGGGCCTGGTCATTTGAAATGACACTCAGTGTAGCCAAAATTCAGTGTAAATGAACTCTGTAGCAGAAAGCCAGAGATAGTCACTCCATTGATTTTTTTGGGGGGGAGGGTTTTGGGGGTTGCAAATTCTTAAAACTTAACAGTGTTTTTAATTTCTTAACCAAATAAGGTTAACTGAGCATGCACACTCTTCAGCATCAATTACACACATTCACACACAGGAGCTGATGTCCAGCAGCTGCACTGGAGCAACTGAGGGTTAGATATTTTGCTCAAGGGCCTTTTCATCTTCATAGTAGTTGTTGAGAGAAGGGAGTATTTCTTATTCACTTTACCTGCCCAGATTTTCTCCACCCTTCCAGGATTTGAATCGGCAGCCTTCTGGTGACAAGCCTGCTTCACAAAACTCCTGAATGCTATATTAATGTGAAATTTATCAATGTTTTTCTTATCTCTGCTCCCCTGTTAGGAGTTGGAGAAGTGTGAATCCAACCACCTGATGATCCTGTTTCGTGACGGCGGCTGTCAGTTCCGGGCGCTCTACTCGTACTTTCCCGACACCGAGGAGATCCAGAAGCTGACGGGCACAGGACCCAAGAGCATCAGCAAGAAGATGATCGACAAGCTGTACAAGTACAGCTCGGACCGCAAGCAGTTCACAGTCATCCCCGCCAAGACGGTGTCGGTCAGCGTGGACGCCCTGACCATCCACAACCACCTGTGGCAGGCCAAGAGAAGTACTGTGCCAAAGAAGAGCGGAAAATAGCAGGCCGTTTTTTTTTAACGCTTCATTACCCAAATCATCTTACCCTCATCTTGCTCGTTTCCTGGATAGACTGCATTGATGCCCACAGCCAAGCTAACCGTCACGCTCGGTCTGGAAACCTACTCAGGAGAGGCCACGCCTAACGGACATGTGGTCACCTGTAGGTGGAACCAAGGCAGGGATAAGAGCAAAGGTATGTGCGTGTTACCGGTGGTCTTAGGGGACTGGTGCTTGCAAAAGGGAATGCCAGCTGAATTTACTACAATATCCTCTCCCTGTGATCTCAGTGTGATCTGTTCAGGTTCTGTCGGTCCAGCTCTGTTTTTTCTACGACGACCACGACTCAAAGCATGTGGCATTTTTCTCTGTCTCTCTCATATGTGGTGGGTTTTTCATTTTTACATGAAGTATTTATTGGTTTGGCACTGTCATGGTCGAGAGCTCAGCTGCAGCACTAAAATCCTTCCCCTCCCTCTCCGGTCCTTGAATGCCTCTCTTTTGGACAAAAGGGTGGGTCCATTCCACTACAAAAGGAGGGGAAATTGGGGATTTCTATTCTCCCTTTCAGAAATCTGAAGCGAGGGACCTGTGTACAACCCTTTAGGACTATCGGACTGTTCTGCTGTCCCAACAACAACAATCTCTTCAGTGTGGATTGTCTAATCTGTTAAATCAGGCTGGCATTGCCAAGTTTGCCTCACCAGGGATTTCCAAATCTGCTGCTCTGAACTGTCTTCTTTTGTCACTGGGAGCTCCTCCCGTCTCCCTCCGACATCCGTTGGCCTTTTCACGCATCGTGGTACTATCGTCTATTTATTCAACCGCTTTTTAAAACTAGACGCTGATCGTGTAGCACTGGATATGTGTATAGCAAAAAAAAAAAAAAATCTAATGATGGTTCATTTTAAATACTCAGCTTTTTTTTGTTGAAAACATCCTTTTAGTGAGGGTGTGGAAAGAGGGTGAATCATAGGCTTTGGTACAGAAATGATGCTTTTATGTTTTTTTTTGTCTTATTTTTTTTTTTATTATTATTAAAGCAATGTGGTAAAGAGTTTGAGCTGATGTTATGTGTTTTCATCATAACAGGAATTCTCTGATGTTTAGAGCTTAGTTGTGTTTTCTCTCTCCACTGGGCACTCTTGAATTGTCCTGTACAAAGGTGCACTCATGAACACGTGTCGAAGGCTTCTTTCATGCAATGTACTCCCAAATCCCCACCCCCGCCCCACCCCACACTCCCCCTGTCCCTCCCTGAGTGTTTTTGTCAGCCTGTCCCATCTTAACCCCCCCTCCGAGAGCCACATTACTCTTGTTGTGAAGAGTGTGTGTGCGCTGCGCTGTAACCGGTTTGAATGACAGTATTTGATATATTCACCATGGGTTACTGTGTGTCTGGGGGTCAGTTATGTACCGACATTAAAGAACATTCCTCCAAGGTGTTAACAAACACTGCCACATTGTCTCTCTCACTCTCTCTCTTTCTCTGTCTCTTTGTTGTTCAAAATCCAAGTGCTTTTTAGAAACCATGTGTTGGCCTCAAGAACAACCAGAAGTGTTGCACGTGCACTTTACTTGCTGTTTGGGAGGGAGGGGGGGAAAAGTGGAATTCACCTTTTTGAATGGGCAGACAAAACTAGGTGTGAACTAATGAACATGGTATTGTTGTTAAAACTGCTGTTGTGCACTCCTAAAAGGCAACCTGTGTGGAACTAAACCAAACACTAAGATTTAATACTGACCAGTAAAACTGAAGGGCCTCCATTGATACTACTGCTGTCTCCAAAAACAACATAGAATACTTGATTTATCATTTGCTGCATTTTTATTTTTATTTTTTTTTTGGGCAGGGGATAGATCTTTTATTGTATGTGAGCGTGTTTTATGTTTACTAAAAGATTGTATTGGCATTGGTCACCATTTTTGTTACACTAGTTGTACTTTTCATCCTTGTTGATTTTATCTTTGATCCCATACCATCTATTTATTTTAAAAAGGACGCACTGAAACAGAATAAATTTTCCAAGTAAATAAAAACACATTTTCATTTTTATTCTTTTCTCATGGCTTCATTTGTCTGTTTTGTGGGACTCACCGTTTCTTTTTTTCTGTTGTTGCTTTGGCACCACACCGATTTTAATCTTTACACAGCAGCTCACCAAAGTAGCCTGTTTTCACAAGGAACCACTGCTGCATCCCTTCACGTTTTTTTTTTTATTTAGTTAAAACTAATGTCAAGGTTGCATGCATCTCTTCTTAAACAAGAGCTTAAATTTATAATTTGACATGACACACACATGTATCACTGCAAAATCATCCTATTTAAGTAACCTGAGTTTACAGACAGAACATCTTCAGGCCTCCCTGGGTGCTAACTGCCTCCCACTCTACCAACCAACCGGAACAGCAGAGTTTAATGCCTTCACGCCAGCACTCATAACCATGGCAAACTGCTGCAGACAGAAACTTGCACCTACCATGGCAACAGTGTTTTTTTTTTTCACAGCTGGCGGTTCAGGTGATCACAAGACTCTCAAACTGTTACTCTAGGTAGTTTACTTGATATTTGATAATATACCTGTGTCTATTTTGAGCCACATCTGGGATTGTTCACCATGAAAGGTAAGTGCATATTGTAGTTATTCCATGCACATATTTGTATGAGTTGATGAGATGTTAAGATCGATGCTCATCTGATCCCTATGTATCTATACAGCTCTTGTTCCCGGTCTTGTTTTGTTGCTGGTGTGTGTGTCTTCGGGCCTGGGCCATGCCTGCACAGCAGATGGACAAACTTTGATCTGCCTGGAGGTTCCATCGAGTGAGTGTTTTTGGTTTGGTTAAAATATTTGATGTATAATGCGAAATTATATGTAGACTTTCAAAGATATGAATGTAGGTCAGGGTATATATACCGATATATTGGCCTTTTATTAAATATCGGACCCTCTCATATGATGGAGGTTCCTCCCTGACCAAAGCTACATGAATGAAAATGTTTTTATTCCTTTAATTGTTCAAGAATATTTTCTTTTGCAAATGAATTCTTCATTTAAAGCCAGTAATGTATCCCAGAGTTCCACTGTGGTGTGGTGAGTCACCCTGCCTCAACCCACCTAAAAGAATTTCATTAGTCTGGGTTTCAGTAGAGTAAAACTCTTGAATCCCAGACTAATGAAATTCTTCATTCTGTCCCATGGTCTTAATGTTGTTTCAGAGGCTTTTCCACCCTGCCAAGAATAAAATCCTGGTACATCCTGTAATTTTTCTTTTATTTCTTGGGCACAAAAATGGTCAATTTTTAAAGATAATGAATATCGGCACAAATATTGGCTATCAGCAGCTTCAGTAAAAAGACATGAGTATCAGCTTTCAAAAAGCTATATCGGTCAAATCCTACTATAGGTCACTGAAAATACAGTGGTGGCCATTGTAGAAGTCCCTGTTCATGCATTTATCCCACATCTACCCTGTACTATTAGTACTGCAGACAATTATTTCTTGAATGTTATACAGTAGAATCAAGTTAGTGTATTTTAAAACAAAATTTTAGTGCCTCAAGTAGTTACCAGACCATTCCTTGTAACTTCTCAAGACTGAAAAAAAGCAGCAAAAAGTGTTTTGAAACAGTTTCTGGGAATGGAGCCAAAGTGCAGCAGTAGGTCATCAAGCATGCAGTACAAAGTGGGAATTCTACATCAACTGTCTGTTTTCTTGTAACAAATCTAAATATTTGTCTTATACATGTAATACAGTGGCTTCTGTGATCTCAGGTTGTCTCTATGCAATAACATGATACTGTATTTCTGTGCTCTTAGCTTTCAGCCCTGGTTATTTGTCCCTGGTGATGTTGCTGAAAGACGTTGGAGAGATCAACTCCACTGCATTGCACAGCGACAGCCTCGTCTCCGTCTCCAGACTCACCATCAACGGCGCGAATGTCACAGGAATCGTCCCTGGAGCCTTCGCCTCCCTCCGGAACCTCCAGAACCTCAGCTTAAACCAGAATGCCCTCACCCTGATCGACCCGAACTGGTTTGGCCAGCCAGCTGTCCTCAGAGACCTCAGCCTCACGGAAAACCATATCGAAGTCCTGGAGGAGTCCATGCTTCGTGGGCTCACTGGCCTCGCTAGGCTGAACCTGGCTAAGAACAGGATCAGAGCCATTGATCCAGGTAGTTTCAGCTTCCAGACCGGCCTGGTGGAGTTGGACTTGTCTGGGAACAGGATGACCCGGGTCGCGCCTCAGGTCTTCAGGTCTCTCAGCTCTACCAGGATAAGACTAGATGGGAACCCGTGGGACTGCTCCTGCGGGGTAGAGGACTTTGTTGACTTCCTCAAAGGTCTGTGTGCTAGAGAAGGGCGGTGTGAGACGGGAGGGGAGCGAATGATTAGTCGTTTACAGAAGAAAACGAGTCAGGTGTTTGAACCTTATGTCTCTCCTGTCCTCAGGTCTTCAGAACAGATCTCTGCTGGAGAGGGAGATGGATGTGACCTGCAAGACTCCTGAGTCCCTGAGTGGCAAACCTGTGTGGAATGTGTCGGTGTGTGCGACCACACCTCCGTCACGACCCCCACCAGAGACCACACCTCCGTCACGACCCCCACCAGAGACCACACCTCCGTCTCGACCCCCACCAGAGACCACACCTCCGTCACGACCCCCACCAGAGACGGAAATCTCCATCCACCTCGAGCCCACGGATACGCCCATCACAGTGCCCACGCTCATCGGAGTGATTGGTACATTTGATTGTTCTTGAGTCTCAGTTTGATATTTCAAAATTCTTAAAGATCCAGTGCAGTGATTTCAACTCAGGCAGGAAAAGTTTCATATTGATTTCTAAAATAATGAGCATTTTTTTCAGTTTTTGATGGTTAGATGGTACAAAGCTTGTAGGGCTGAGTGAGAGCCAAAGCATCCACTAGAGGCAATATTTCTAACTTTCTAACAAATATCCATGCAGTGGTGGAACTTCAGCATCCAAGAACAATGGAGGCACAGAGATTATGGCTGGTTTGGCAAGTAGCTGGCTGGCTATTGTCTGACAGACTATGGGGCACCGCATTAACTATGCATACTGTCAACCAATCAGAGCATTCAATAAAACCTGGGTGTACGTGACATCATTTACACCAGGAAGTAGATTGGATTGACTGTTGACAACCAGAGGGAAAGTTTTTCAAAGGCTGTTAGTCAAATCTCCACAATGCTGACAGTTATAATTAATTAGGTAACTTTACATTAACAGGATACATTATACCATGAAATTGAGAAATACAATTCTTATTGCACTGGACCTTTAACAACCAACAATGGAATCAGTAGTAGAATATTGCCAGGTGTCGAATGCATAATAATTGCATAGTATGTCTGTTGTTTTCTCTGACAACTTGTCCTGTTGCAGTGGCCCTGTGTGTGCTGCTGTGTGTGGTGTGTTTCCTGGCAGTGCTGTACAGGAGGAAACGAGAGAGGAAAACCGTGATGCCCGGACCTCCAAGAGAAGAGAGAGAGAAGTCAGAAGAAGACAGTGGAGCAAGGCATCCAACATCTCCAGAACACGCTGAGAAGAGAGACCTGACTGAAACCTTTCACTGGGACCCAGAGGTAGCTTGGAGGAGTCCTGTTACAGGAGTCAGAGCAAAGTCAGCTAATGCTGTACTGTCTACATCCCCTTTTTGTGTGGCTGTGAAAGATCAACTCGGTTTACAGACTGAGATAGAGGGTCCATCAGAAGACACAAAGAACTCAGCTGAAGGAAACCAGAAAGTGGAAAAAGAGACTGAAGAGGTTGGAAGAAGCCAGACAGAAAAAGCTAACCTCGCAAATGAAACGATTGAGGAAGAAGAGAAACATGGTGGTTCTGGAAGACAGCAAAATGCAGACAAAAATACTGTCAACACAGAAAACGTACCTTACTTTAGCATCGGCACTGACCAGTACAAACTAAACCCTGAGCTCAACAAAGGTCAGTACCCTGATGGTCGAGGTCAAAGGTCACAGGTGGGTAAAGTTATGGGGAGGATCTCCTCCTGGCCTCCAACTTCGGTTCAATGGCAGGCAAGATGCAGCATTAAGGCTCGGGAGGAGGAGGGGCCTGCTCTCTTCCATCTTCCATCCACCATGATCGTGCCAAATGCTCCATTAGAGTTCAAAACTGAAACTGAGGAGTGCCAAGGTGAAATGGAGGCAGTGGTAAACAAAATGGAGAAGCTTTCTGGTAATGACGCTTTGGAGGGAGGCAATCAAACTGGTATTCTAGGAGACACGCCTGAGGAAACTCACATGCCGGACTTATTAACTGCTTCTCCAACCCAAGACCCAGATCCACTTAAAATGAAGGAACTTCTGATAGAATCAACACAGTCCCAGTCACGCCTGGTCACCTCTGACACAGATTGTCAAGAGATTTTCACAGCAATAGAAGTTGTTTATTCAAAACCAAATGATGAGACCGCAGAGTCCAGCTCATATCACGTAATCACAAGCTGTTCCCCATTCTGTGAGGCGCAGACTCACAGCCAGACTGACCCGAGTCAAGATGAGGAGCTGAGCCACGATCCTGAGGAGATCACGCACCAAGATCCAGACTCTGCGGGACAAATCAGTGAGGAGAAAACCGAGCTCAAAAATCTGAATCAGGCCCAACTCGGTCAAAATCAAGACCCCGAACCTGAAGGAACCAGACAAATCAGAGAAAGTCCTGCAAACCAGAACACCACAATAAAGACCAACAAAAAGGCAGAATTAATAAATGAACCAAAGCGAGCCCACACAAGAGAGAGCCATAGCAGCAGCAGCAGCAGCAGTCAGAGCGGAGAGCAGAGAAATCCTGGTGGCTCAAAGGCTCCCTCTGCTGGAGCCTCCCCAGGTGACGAGAGTCTGCTGTGCAGCAATGAGTACGCCTACATCGACCTGCTGCACGAGGTCGTCCAGAACCACGGCCGCTGGACCAGAGAGAGATGGAAACAGACGCACCTCAACAAGCAGCGCTGCAAGCCACAGGGACAGGAGCATTAGGTCAGAGTTGCTTATTGCCTTTTCTTTGTCTCTGGAGAAATATAGCATATCTCAATATTGTATTCATTTAGGATCACTGATATCTGAATTCTTTCTCCTAAATCCTAAATCCCCCCTTAGGAGCAATAAAGAGATGCACATGAGAATATACATCTGCGTTCTTACATCATTGTAAGAAGTGCAAGTCAAGCCAAATAAGAAAAGCATATCATCTCTTTTGTAGATGACTACACTCACAGATTGCTGATAGATTTCTGAGAAGTCTCTCATTGCTGACCCATTAGAGACTTAGAAGAGACTGAGTGCATATTGAGATGAAAGAGAAACAAAATGAAAGAGCTGACTGAGTGAGAAGCATGAGTGAGACAATCCAAAGGTTGTTTCTCAGCAGCAGGATTTTAAATGAAATCATCTACATCAAGGAGAAGTAAATGAGAAGAACAGGATCTTATTTAGGATATTGCTTTCCTCTGGGAGTTCTCTTAAAAAATCAAATGTAGTGTAAGTTAACATTACAGTACCATATTGTAATTGTATTCAGTGCCACTTTACGGAAAGTAAAATGGTTTATTTTACCTGCTTTCTGTATAGAAACAAATAGGAGAGGAGAGCTGCAATATTTGCAATATGCAATAATCTTTGTGACCCACACTGTGTGATTATGTATGATAATAAATCAATCCATAATCATGTCATCGATAATTGTCTTTTTTCCTGTGATAACTGAGTGAATAATACCACCCTGATTGAATGATTACTGGCAGTGTTTAAAAAGTTTAATCAAACATCTATCTGCTTAATGTTATCAAATGATTGTCTTTATATTCATCAAGTTGTCATTTGAAGATTTGAGATGAAATAAAGAAGAGTATTCATTCAATATATCTGGCTGCATGCAGCATTTATTTGTTCATATTTTACATGTAGAGAAGTACACTTACTTCTTATAAGAAATAGTACAAAATGGATCAACCCCTTCGACAATGACTTAAAAACATGATTGGGTGAAAGTAAACATAGGCTTTTTGATACACCTAGAGGACATGCATGGCCCATTCATGTAAATACACAGTATCAAATGATATGGTTCCAAATTACAAGCAGTTGACGTGATTGCTAATGATTTTTTTCTAGCTGTGGGATGTCTCACTGTCCAGCTAAATGTACAAAAACATGTCTTTCTTGGCAAGCTGTATATCAAAACATGCTTTTTGTGTTTACATGCCCCTTGTGGTGTTACAGTACAGACAGTAGGAGATCTGAAGTGACTAGTAAGATTATTTTCCAAAAGGAGGATGGCCTTTTGGGGATTGAAGGTTTGTCAGAGAGACGTGATGACCCAAGGAAGACGTTGAATGAATGGGATTATACACTTGCTTATATCCTCCATAGTGGTCACACGCACTCTCTCACTCATCAGTTCCCCTGTCCTGTAAACTGCCCGTCTGAGGGGCGCCGGCTCGCATGAAGCAAAGTAAAGAGCATCAACAATACATTTCAATGGGACACTTTGCAAAAACACACACTGTAAAACACCCGAGAAATGCTGATGTGGATTCCTCAAAAAAAACCAAAAAAAAAACCCACTGTCCTATCATTTATCCAGTCCGACATTGGCAGATCTCATTCAAGAGACAACAATCCATCTGATATTACTTTCATATTTCTTTGACAAATTTAAAAAAAAAAAACGCACACACACACCAAAATAAACCTGGCTAACAATGGCAAGCTAATCAAAACTGCAAATGCACTACTCGGTACCGCACATTTGACTATCTTAGTTCATAGGAATGGTTGAATACTGTCCGCCGCCTTGTATAGATTCAGGTTAAAGGGTCATGCTTATGCTCTAGACGTCCCAACAGAGCTTAGTGCAAAAGTAGTTCAAGTCCTCTTTCCTTTGTATCGTACAGCATAGACCAAAAGGAACTGAATACCAAACAACCGATATATAAAGTTACTATTTACAGTGATAAAACAAGACGTACGGCTCAACGATGATAAATGATCACCAAAATTATCTCAAATGAAGATTAAATACTGCACACTGACACGGCCTTATGCACAAGGTGTGGCCTGTACAATTTGGAGAGGAGAACACTTAATTCTCAGGTACCGTCGACAGAACTGACTGTCGCTATCTGTGCAAAACAATTAGGCTACCAGTCATTCTGCGACTTACATTCACAACCGTTAACTATTATGAAACTGGATTATCATGATATTCATAATGCTTCTTCTAGACAACCCCCGATGAAAGAGTAAAATAGAAGTAATAGAGAAGATGCTCTAACATGGATATGAAGAAAATACATACTGCATAAAGTTTGATAAGAACATATTTACAAAGAAATAGAGTGGACAAACGCATGGCACATATAGGGGATATGGTTTGTGACACTTATAATAATGGAATAAATTACTAATATTCACTCTAATACAATAGCTAAAAAAATGTTCAGTGTCCAAAACAACACAACAATGAAAAAAGGCTCACAAATCTAATATGGCCAATAAAAGTGTCCCTACACACAATGTGTACGTTCACAGATGACATATTTAGTTGTAAAAAACCCAAAAAAAAACAGTTTGTGCTCATAGAAGGGAATTAAAAATCTTAGAAGAGAAAGAGAAATACTGAATTAACAAAAAGCATTTGTATTAGATTAAAAAGTGCACATGTACTGTAATTTCATGACTTGAATATCTACTAAGATTCATGGCATATACCCCATATCTTTAGAAAACATTATGATTGTTTTGATCTGGTGGATAATATGTGGAGAAGGGTGTAGTTGCCCCTAGATTCTGACCTGGTGTCAGTTTTGCAATTTCCCCAAAACATAGTTAAGGTAAGGAAAAAGGGGCGCGGGGAAGCTGAGCCTTAGTCGGGACACGAGGACAACTTCACCCCCCTGAGCACGACATGTTGAGCGAAATGACCTCACATCCTGTCCGAACACAAACTTCCTCAGACCACCCGTCGCGTGACCTCTCCCGAAATGAATCGAATCTCTTTAGTCCTTTGGTTGGTTCACCTGACTGAAGGGGGAGCGTGCTGCCAGTCTGTTTCCGCTGACTGGTCTGCGTTTTTTTTTTTTTTTGTGGTGTTTTGCGAGGGCGATGTCTGTTAGTAGGTAGGTGTGTGAGGGGGGTAAGGGGTTGGTGACGAGGCACTCTTCTTCATGCATCCTTCTGTAGCAGCTCGGTAGGAAAACGGGACGTCCTCTCAGGGGTCGTCTTCCGATAACACAGATCACGTCTGGCCTCGGGCCGAAAGACACGTTAATGCACGTTCTCTATGGACTGTTGTTTCTCGGCCCAAGACTAGACTTCATCTGCGTGAGAGAAACGGGCCCCTATAAGTCTGGGCAGGGCTTGGAGGTTAAGGGTCAGGGTCTGGGTCTCTCTCCCCCGTTCCGTTTCTGCATCGTGACGGGGAGGGGGAGGGGGAGGGGGGGGTTATGAGGACCGAGGGGGGGGTTCAGAGGTGGGTTTCGTCCCTCGTCTCTGTGCCAAAGTCCTGCTGGTTCCTGGTGCCACGGGACTGGCCCACAGGCGCATCGTCTGGCATGTGTGCCAACGGGTCAGACCGGATAATATACCTACAGAGGAACAATCAAGATCATCTGTCAGCATGGAGCAGCAGCAAGTAGGGATGGGACGATAATATATAATATATAATATAATACAAATATGTGACAATACATATCGTGGGGCAGAAAATCACAAATGAGACGGCTTGCCAATCAGTTTCACAAGCTCTCCATCCAAATGATATTATTTGCACTTTGTAATGACATTTTTAAATTGTTGTTTACATTCTAGCAAGCCTAGTCAAAATGTGAAACACTGCAGTCTAATTTGCTGTCAAAATGCGTTTTTTTTTGTTTTTTTTAATGGAAAGGGGTGTTTGTGCTTTGTGACCAATCACAAAATGTGCTTTGGTAAAACTCAACTGTGCTTCCAAAAACACAGAGTGAGTAAAAATACAGTGTGTGCGTTTGAGGCAGAACTAATTTTAGAGGACAATTCATCCTTGTCCAAATATTGAGGGGAGATGCCGCCCTGTCCGCCTGCAAATTAGCACCTATGGGACCAAGTTTCCTACAGTACAGTTACAATACACAGGCAACATAAAGTACAGTCTACCAGCCGAAATAAAAAGAGGAAGAGGGATGCTGCTGGTTCTTACACGATGTCGTTGAGCTCCAGCATGGTGTCAGGCGGAGGGTTGATGAGGACGTAGGAAAGCGTGTTCTGGTGGTCGTTCATCTCATCTGCAACAGAGAGACAGAAAAGACCTTCACAGCTGCTCGGGAGCCCTCCCTGCAGCCTCCTCCATTACACACTACATTAGCCAGGAAATGATCCCTCTAACCACCGGAGATAAAGGACTCCTTCATTCCCAGCCTTGCAGTCAGGGGAGAGCAAAGTCACCCATGTACAAGACCGAGTGGTGAGAAAATCTGAGACAAATCGTTAAAATAGAAATGATTTGTTTCTAGTTGTCTAGTTCCAAATGGGCATGATGCTTGTTACAACTGTTAATGTAATAACTTCCCATTGATGGAATAAACAACTAAGGTAATAAAAAAATGCAGCTAATAGTGTATTCCTGTTAATGTAATAAATTCCCATTAATATAATAAAAGTTGTCTGCCCTTAACGTAATAACTTTAATGTGATAATTATTACATTGTTGGGTTTTATTACATTAACAGGAAGGTTGAAATTTTCAGTGTTCAAAAATGTGACAACTGAACTGATAATGTTATAACAGTTGTCCATTCACAGATTTGGCATTTAACTACGATGCTGTGTTTAAAATGGGATGAATATGTATCCACTTTGATGATAACATTATCAGTTCAGTTATTAAATTTTTAAAAACAGAAAATTTAAATCTTCCAGTTGATGTAATTAACTCAATAATCTAACAATTATAATGTCAACAGGAAAAAAAAGTTATAATATTAATTGTAGGTAACTTGTATTACATTAATGGGAAATGTACTACCTTGACAGGCTTATTACACTATTACTACTACAAATTGTTATGTGTTATTGGTTTAATACATTTATGAGAAGTTATTACATTAACAGTTGTAACAATTACATTTTGGAAGTATTTCATTGCTTTGACAATCTAGTCAAGATTAATTAAGCAAACCATAGAAACTTTGGGATGATATCAATTACTATATAGTATTGACCCTGGTGCTGATGAGGTCTTACATTTATATTTTGTTGACTTTTTCTCAGTCATCAGTAGGCAACTGACCATCCTAACATTCATTCCCCAAATAAGTCTCACACAGTGTGTGTGTGTGTGTATGTGTACGTATTGTAAGTCACTCTGGACAAAAGCATGTAATGTATGTGTGTGTATGTGTGAATGTATGTGTTAATGTACAGGTATGTGTGCGCTTGTGTTAATGTACATGTATGTGTGTGAGTGTGTGTGTGTGTGTGTTAATGTACATGTATGTGTGTGTGAGTGTGTGTTGATGTACTGGTATGTGTGTGTGTGTGTGTGTGTGTGTGTGTCCTAAGTGCAGTGTCTGGGGCGACTCCTACTTGCTTGGTTGGGTGATGGAGGGAGGAAGGTAAAGGAGGGCTTGTGCGTCTCCATAACAACCCACCTGTTTGTGGCCCTTTATAAAGCCAGGCGGGGTGGAAGAGAGAGAAGGGCTAACCGTTACTGACAGGGCGTCTGGTTCGGGGGAGGCCCATGCTGCCTGCTGCAAGCGCACTCCATGCGCGGCTTCAAAAAACGGAACCAACATGCAGACAGCGTCCGCGACTCCGCAACATATCGCTCTCCATCGCATTCCTTTTGTCCTGCGCATTCCAGACTAGGACCAACGGACGGACTGGTGCGGCGCCAGGGTTGCCATGCCAACGAACGACACTCAGCCCCCACAACCCGCCCAGAGTTAACGTCGGTCGGACGGACGGACGGACACACCCACAGACACAAAGGACATGCTCCAGCATCCGTCAGACTGGAACAAACGCAGTGCGACTCAAACCAAACTGAGAGTGAAGCAAAACACATTGGGAGTGTGGGAGCGGAAGGAGTCAGTGTACTGTGGGATCGTCCTGTATGTGCGAAAGGCTGAAAATCATCACGTCTTTTCTGGATGGGGTGAAAAAAAATGTTTGTGGGATTTATGTGAGTGAAGTTTAGCTCTATACTCGGCACATGAAACACCCCGTTTTGACGTTTTCCCCCCGAAACCTACACTTCCTTATTGCGGAATTCCCAGTGTATTCAATATGGAATAAGTTCTTCTGTAAATTGACCTTCCACACACAGACATAATGCTTTCTGCTCCACTCTTAAGCCAAACTCTAATGCCCTGCAGTAACCACAGTATTCTAGCCATGTGGGAAGTCACCTCAAGTCAACACAATGCAGAAAAAGACTGGAGACAGAGATAGTAGAGAGAGAGAGGGAGAGGTAGTGAGAGAGAGAGAGACAGACTGCTGATCTACCACTCATTCTGGGCAGGACACACACACATACACACAAACACACACACGCACACGCACACACACACGCACACACACTCATGCAGTATAGTGGCAGTACTGTGATCAACCTAACCTGACGGCCTGGTCCCCTCTGTATACGGATGCTCTGAAATGTCCTGCAACTCTAAGCAACGGGAGCACTGTTAACTTCAATGGCCCACTTTGTTTATTTATATAATAAACTTGCAAATATATATTACTATCCAAAACACATATGCCAAACTGTGTGAAAACAATCTTTCACAAATGAGTCAAAGGCTATATCTAGTGCTTATGGATAAAATTCAGTGCGCTATTATTCTACAAAGGATGCCGGTGAAAGGACACTTCCTTTCTCCACAGATGGATGTGACGACTCACATGTTGAACATGAGTTGTATATATACGGCACACAAATTACCTTGCAAATATCCTAGATTTACTCGATTCATGACATCGCTCGCAGTGAGATTAGAAACATCCTCTACAAGCCAAAGAAGGAAGGTAAGAAGAGTCGGGGAGAGAAAGAAGAGAAACACACAGAGAGAGAGAAGAAAAAGAAAACGATCAGGCAGGCAGCAAATGCATTGGCAGTTTTCAAAAAGAAGTCTAAAAAGTGAGAATGCAAGAAAGCCGTGCAGTGATGTGCGCTGAAGAAAAAAAGTGAGCCTTCACAGAATCACCTCCACATTAATCCGCTGTCACATTTCTGATCCTTTCAAAGTAATCCTCAGTGACATTTGTGGTTCTAATTAAGATCTTAAACTTTTGGATTTTCTACTCTCAAAGGCATTTCATTGATATGTTGCATAATATTTGGCGAGGGGAACAATGCTGGAACGTGATTCTGTTTTTTGTTTTAAAGAGCGTGAAGCTGTTGGGAGAGAGAAGAAGTTGAGATTAAAAGAAATTTGAAATAGAGAGACAAAAAAGTGAGAAAGAGATAAGAATGCAGGCAATTGTCTGGGATCAAATGCAAATGCTTCAAGGTCTAGTGCTCCTGCATCCTCATGCATGAAGGGGTTATGCACATCCACATGGTGTTATGATCATGGTTTTGTACTTGCATGTATATGTGCTATGGAACATGGAGGAACCTTGATGAGAGTGTAATGCTAGTGGGAGAATGAGGTTTTGTGAAGGTTAATGGTGAAGCTGATGATGATGATGGTAATGACGCCTCTTGAACTTTTCAAGACCCATAGCACCGCATCAAAACAGGCAATTAGATGAGACCGAGTGATTGGAACGCAGATTGGAGTTTTAAACATTTTTCTCAGAGGCAGAGCTGCTCTCGAGGCAGAAATAATCTCATTGGTTGAGATAAAGAACCACCAGAAGTCCATTTATTTCCTACAGAGCTAAGCAACTAGAGAAACTTGGCAGATGTGCAGACAGTCAGCAAGCTTGTCAACCAAAAAAAGTCGGGCATGGCTAAACTTTTCATGGTCATTGGCTGTCAACAGTCCGCTTCCTTGTTTCACTACCGATGTGATTTCATTTCATGAACAACAGTTTCCATTATGAATGCATGCCTCGTTGGGGTCGATGGCAAGCTCTGATGTAATGTTTTGCTCTTTTTTTCCTGTTTATTTTCGAGTAATCCTACCTAATTAGTGGTGGCTGGCTATCAAAACAATGTTGAAAGGCAACACCAAAGCAGTGAAAAATACACGATTTGCCTGTACTGGGTCTTTCCCAAAGTACTAACTTACAAAATACCTGAAAAAAATTGCTTGCAGTGTGAACGCCGGGTCAGTAACGTCAGACTGAAACCCAGTGAAAAGGCAAGGCGTGAGAGAGGAGCTAGCCAATGTTATGAAGCCTAACACTTGCTACTACCTGAAAATATGCAATGTAGTCATACTAAGTAATCTAGGTTAGCTAGTTAGCCTATCTGACCTTCCAAGGTCATGGATGCCATAGTCATGAATAAATGAAAAAAACACTAAGTCACTGCCATTTATATTTTTAACTCTTCTTTGCCATTCAAGTTTGCCTGTAAGCAAATGTTCACTCTGAAAAACTGTGGTTCTCTGGCTCCGCCCACTGAGGTTTAACTCAACCAATGAGATTATTTCTGCCTTCAGAGCAACTCTGCCTCCAGGAAAAGTTTTATAACTAAAAATCCAATCTGCGATGGGCATAGTAAAATTGCATTATCATAACAATCATTTTCAAAAACAACATGACTAATTGCAATTATATAATTTACATCAACTGCCTTGACTAGATATGGCTAGTAATGAGAAATTTGTGATAAATACTGTATATAGTGATTAAGCTTTCATAGTCTTGCCGTTCAAGATATTTATATATTAAAACCATTAAATGTTTTTGTTTCCTTAAAACGTCTTCTTCTCCTAACAAAGCAGCTACAACACACCTCCCTAACCCTGACCTCAGCCTGGTGCCACTGGCTGTCCTACTCACCGTATCCCACGGTGGGCAGGCCCAGGTGCTTCATGCGGTTCTTCACCAGCTCCGACAGCTCCTGTCTCTCAGAGCGCCGGTACAGGTTGAGGCGCTGCTGGGAGATGCGTTCGGCGCGGCTGGCCGGCTTCTTCCTGCTCAGGCGCCGCGCCCACTGCATGCTCTTCTTCCTCAGCAGCGGGTGCTCCGATTGGTCGCTGGTGGTGGAGTTTCGGTGGGCCGTCTTCTCCTTCCAGGACTCGCCGCGCTCACGCTGCTCCTCGCCCTCCTCCGCGTTGATGGACACCTGAGACTGGGAGGGAGGGAGGGTGGCGGTGTTAATGCTGGATCCTGTGTGTGTGTGTGTGTGTGTGTGTGTGTGTGTGTGTGAAATGGGGTGTGAGTGTGACTGTCATCAAAAATGAATAGCAGTGTTGTTTTTTTTATAGAAATAGCTGTCTGTATCACATTAAAAATACATTTCTGGCTTTTACACATTTATAAGAGTATTTTAGAGAGCCAGTCCTGATATGTAAATGGTTTCAGCACTTCTTTTAGAGTGCTACTGCATTATGAAGATGTGATCGTTCTGAACTTTTTATCACAGGAAAATGGCAGTGAGGTCCTTTTTTTTTTTAGCATTGCATGCTTTCAGCAGGGAGTGACAGCTGGCAAAATCAAAGACAAGGAGGTTTGGATCTTACCTGCGCATAACCGTCTTTGCACTGGGAACAAGAGAGGGACAAACAGACAAACCAAACAAATAAACACATGAAATGAAAGATGGGCACATCCAAAGCAAGCAAAACCATTAAAATCCACAGAAGCCGGCACATAGAATAGTAAATATGTCGTATTTACTTGGAAAAAGGGTGGGACATTAACACTAAGCACCAATGGTAAATTTCTGGCTGGTGGCTGGTGAGTTTGTCCTCTCTACCAGTCACTTTCTACAACTATTATTTAGAGGTTCATTCTTCATTCTATTTTCAGAATTAAATTGGCTGTGAAAGTAGCTGGAGGATTTTGAAATCCATCACAAATTGTGTCAGGGAGACAAAAAAGTTTCTTCCCCTGCTCGGCAAAACATGTAAATAATAACAACACATAAGCCAATGATGCAACTGACGCATCATTAAAATGAGCAGCAACTGATGATCAAAACAGGCAGAAAAAAAGCCCGAACACAGCAGGAGCAGATAAGCACTGAGGGAAGAAGAAGAGAGAGATGCAAAAAGGAAGGGGGGGACGATAGAATGTAGGAAGGAGGAAAAACAGGGGGAGTAGAGCGGAAGAGATGCAGTGAGGAAGGAATGACGAACAAAGGATGGAAGGGGAGGATAGAGAGAGACAAGAAACTTAGACAGGAAGAAAGAAAAAAGGAAAGGAAGAGAGAAAGAGATAGAGAAAGAAAGAAAAAAGAAAGAAAGAGAAAGAAAGAGGGGAGAATAAAAGAAAATAGGAAATAATGAAAGAAGGGAAGGTAGTAAGGATCGAAGGAATGAAGATGAGAAGAGAGAAAGGAATAAAGGAAATAAGAGAGTAGGAAGGAAGGAAGGAAGGAAGGAAAGAAGGAAGGAAGGAAAGAAATGATGTTAGGAAGAAAGGAAAGAAAGAAAGAGGGAAGAATGGACAGAAGGAAGGAAATAATGAAAGAGTAGAGAAGGGTTGGAAGGAGGGAAGGAATGAAGGAATGAAGATGAGAATGGCGTTCTCCCTTCTCATCTTCATTCCTTCCCTCCTTCCAACTTTCCCTTCTCTACTCTTTCATTATTTCCTTCCTTCTGTCCATTCTTCCCTCTTTCTTTCTTTCCTTTCTTCCTTTCTTCTTCCGTCCTTCTCCCTTCCTTCCTTCCTACTCTCTTATTTCCTTCATTCCTTTCTCTCTTCTCATCCTCATTCCTTTGAATGAAGGAAAAAAGAAAAGAAGGGAGGACGGACAGAAGGAAAGAAGGAATGAATGAAGGAAGGAAGATACACCCGGAGCCGAAGCCTGCAGGCAGTCTCACCTCGGAGGCTGAGAACATGTGCGACTCGGTGCGGTAGATGCCGATGGGAATCTCAGCGCTGGAGGAACACAGCTTCTGGAACAGTCTGCCGTAAGTCCTGATCCACAGATCCTCCTCCGTTACCTTCATCTGAGCGGGGAGAACCAGGGAGAACCAGGGAGAGAACCAGGGAGAACCAGGGAGAACCAGGGAGAGAACCAGGGAGAACCAGGGAGAACCAGGGTCAAATCAGAGCACATCACACAGCTGAGCTCATTCACAAATCACTGGCACAGAGACAGAATCATTCGTACTCACGGCACACAGATACCCAGAGCCTGGCGTTGTGTCCAGACCAAGAAGCAGCCTTGCGATGGGGATCATGTAGTCCTTGACAAACGACTGTCAGAGGGGAAACAATGGCCGCCGTGAAGAAATCAACAATATTTCTATCTGTGAGGCTTCTTGACTCAAGTAAACAAATTCAGCTGGAATCAAGTTAGACCGATACAGGTTTTCTGATATATCAGGCCTATATTAGCCTTTTATGACTTTTTATACTCTTACACTGTTATATCATCATCAATCTCTGATGTTCAATGCATTTCCAGGAGTTATTTTGTCATGAAGTGCTGGAATTAACTTTTTTGGTGGACCCACTTTCCCTCAACCCGCCTCATCTACCTCTACTTCAGTTAGTGATTTCCTACATTTCCCAGAATTACTTTTGACAACGGGCCGGGACCTGTATGCAGCTGTGGGTTTTTACATGTAGACGGAGACAGCGATAGCGATGGCATAGATTTATTTATTTATTATTATTATTGATTTATTTAATCATTCAATTATGTTTCTGTAAATTTATTTAGTTTTGGTTCCCCATGGTCTAAATGCTGTTTCAGAGGCTTTTCCTCCCTGCCAAGAATATAATTATGGGGTAAACACTGAATACATGTAATTTTGGCATGAAAATTGTCAAATTTAAAGATGTTGAATGTCAGCAGAAAATATCATCTATCGGTTTAGTCTAAATATATCAGTATTGGTATTGGCTTTCAAAAACCCATATTGGTCAAACCCATATTGGTCAAGCCTTAACCATAACCTCCAAAAACCTTAACCATGCTCTTTCTTTAACTTGCTTTGCAGCAGCTGCATAAGAATCCAAGGCTGATCAAATCATCAGTAGGCGTGTGTGCATGAGTTAACCCTACATTTACTGTATCTCGACCTCCCCTGTGTTGAACCAATGATAATAATGATAATAATAATAATAATAATAATAATAATAACTATATTTGTACAGCACTTTTCTAAAAACAATGTTTACAAAGTGCTTTACATACAATAAAACCCAAAAGCAGTGATGTGAAACTACCACAATGAATGATAGAAACATAAAATATATATATATAATAGAAAATAGGAATAAAATGTAATATATGAGGTAAACAGGTACAACTAAAAACACACAAACAAACAAACAGAGATACAATGATAAACCTCACAGGTCAGTGTCTGTCGACCCACCTGGTAGAGCAGTGTATCCAACATGCTGATGCTGAACACCCTGCCTGCGGCGAACGGCAGACGGAACATGAAGGCCAGGTTGGAGCCCTTGTCACGCTCTATCTGTAGAGGGGAACAGAAAGAGATTTGAGATACAGAGCAGCCAGATGTTGAAATCACAGTTGTTACTGTATGCTTTCCTGAACTATTGCTCTTTTGCTCCATCCCCAAGAGGAATTGTTCGGGAAAAAAAAAAAGTTTTAGTCTCAGGTTTTGCTTTAAGCCTTTGAAAGTTGCAAGGACTGAACTGGTAACTAGTTGGTTGAAAGACACAAAAGTTTGTTTTTTAACACAATATGCTAATTTCTTCTTAGTGTATAAAGTTCAAAAATAGAACTGTCTGCTCAAATGCCCTGGGCTAATGTACTAATGCAGCATAGATGCAGCATAAATGCATGAAGGGGGGCTTTCTACAATGGTACAAGGAGAGACAGAGAGATAGAGAGATAGAGAGATAGAGGAAGGAGAAAGCAAGAGTGAGAGAGATATGGAACATGAACAGATATGAGCCGTCCTTTGATAGCGTCTACGGATCACAGGGCTTCACACTTGTCACGTTCAGAGAAGAAAGTAACGTGAGCTGAAAGCCTGGGAGTCTTAACATCCTCACCTTCTCCAGCTTGGAGAGAGCGAGTGAGTAGCAGTCCTTGGCTCTGAACTGCATGAACCTCATGTTGGACGGGTGTGTGAGCTCAGTGATGATACTGAGACTGGGGAACAGCCTGAGAGAGAGGGAGAGAGAGAGAGAGAGAGAGAGAGAGAGAGAGAGAGAGAGAGAGAGAGAGAGAGAGAGAGAGAGGGACAAGAGAAAGCAGAGAGATTAAAAGCTTTGTGCTTTGGGAACTACCCAGGGTGGCATTGATAAATACGCTTAATATTGGGTTGTTAAATAAAAGAAAAGAGTCGTTTCAAAGCTTTGTCGTTGGTAGTCTGTCTTTGAAAATACTTTGAGATTAACCAATTCTCCATTCTGGCAAACAATAAAAACTTGGCTTTGCTTTGCAGCGTCTTCCTAAAAGTGTGTGGAGCCGACGTGCAATTAAACTGAGAAATGTCCCTGTCAGCGGAATTAAATCAAGACGTCTGAATTCACCTTGAAACCCACTCATTGTGTTTCACTACATGTTTCTACACAGCGAACAGCTCTCTCTCTGTCACTCTCTCTCTCTCTCTGTCACTCTCTCTCTCTGTGTTACCTGAACATGGTCTGGACGTTGACGATGGTCTTGGCATCAGCCATGTAATCCTCCTCAGCGCTCATGGTGCTCTCCTTGTCCACCACCACCAAGTTGTCGGCGTAGATGATGCCGCACTGGAGCAGGTTGTCCAAGCTGGCCCATTCAAAAAAAACAACAGTGTTATAATAATACTTCATACTTTAATAATATTTTGTTATGACATTTAAAAGGAAAAATACACCCTTGGATATTCTTACACTGTTATAACATCAATGCATTCCAGGAGTTATTTTGTGATGGAGTGTTACAATTTACTTTTTTGGTGTACCCACTTTCCCTCAACCTGCCTCGTCTGCTTCTACTTCAGTTAGTGATTTCCTACATTTCCCAGAATGCCTTCCAACAACCCCCAGAGAACGGGCCTGAACTTTTTTCCATTCAGCTGTGGGTTATATGTGTAGGTGGAGAGAGCGATAGCGACTAGCAATAGCAGAGTGAGAAGTTTTCCATTTGAGAAAGAGCAAAAGCCGCGTCCCTTACTCAAAACGTAACGTCTTGTGGCTGCATTGCATTCTGGTCTAATTGAGGCTGCTGCTGAAATTTGTCTCTCTGTTTCTTCTACGATGGATTACTCCCTGAATGATTGTTGAACGTCGGTGCAAAATGGTGAGTCTAGAAAGAAGCCCCTCGCTCTTTGATGCTGTGGAACTGACATCAAAGCCTGAGTTTTACTGCTGATCGCTGAAAAAAACATTCTGCTATCAAACTCAATTGTAGCTGCGCTGAAAATATCTCAGTAAGTTTGGCCATTTACCAGCAGGAATAAGAAAAATACACTACCAAATGACAAAATGAGCCCAGAAATGCAAGGTACATCGCCAATAGCTGTTTTTTTAACAGCTTTAGAGTGTTTTAGGTGAGATTTTTCCTTTAATCTGGCCATGAAACATGAATTTCTGACTGTTGACATACATTAAAGGATTATTTTGCACATTATTCATGACATATGACTGTAATGAAAATGGAAACAAATGTCATTGAGGTAGACATTTTCATTGACGATAAATTAGTTAATTAATCCAATTTTTATTTTTCAAACCTACTTATCAATGGTGCCAGCCATGAAGTAAACCATTGGGAAGCAGCAAATGGCCTCCAGGAAGTGGTTGTCGGGCCTGCAGGAAATATTGAAGATTAGTGTCCCACACTAATTAGCTTCGTAAAACATTCCTACTGAAGTAATCCCCTGAAATGTGTGCAATGTGTTAATTAGGATGGGACAGATATGTACTCTATTAGTTGTTGACATACATAAGGAAACGTGTTGGAAATATGTTTTTAATTCCTCATGCAAACGGAGGATTTTAACGGTTGCTATGGAAACCTCTGAGGGGGTAGCTAAGCCCGGGGTTTCTTGGCTCCCCGTCTGTGTTATTTATCTGTGTCAGCTTCCCAGGAGAGTGGGCCCAAGTTAATGAAACCCACAGTAAGTTAGAGCAGAAAGAGGTATAGACTACACTTCTCTCTCTCTTTCTCTCTCGCTTTCTCCTGCACACACACACACACAGACACATAAATCCATAAATACACTGACACACAAACAGGCACCTTTGTACACACACACACACACACACACACACACACACCACCCATTTCTTTACTTTCACTGCATTCCATTTCATTATTCTGCAGAGAGATTTTTATGAATAATGCAAAACATTTTTTTTTTTCACTCTATCTTGAGTCAAAGTTATCCCATAGTTCCACTCACAATTTCCAATTCTCTACCAAAGGCAATTCTGGCGCTTCTAAATTGCGTACATATTAAAGTACCAATTAATTTTCATCTATGACAAACACACACACACACACACACACACACACACAAATGAATACATGCACTGACACACAAACAGGCACCTTTGCACACACCATCCATCCATTTACATTCACTGCATTGCATTTCATTCTTCTGCAGAGAGAGCTGCCATTCATGAATAGTGCAAAGCAAATTTTTTTTTTTTTTTTCTATATCTTGAGTCAAAATAGTTTTAGGTATAAGCACAAACTCTACTGAAAGCAATCCCACTTCATTCAAACTGTGAAACTGTCTCACAACGAAATAATGAACTAATCATGCAACTTTAAGCATTTCGTAAATTTACGTACACCACCCTATGTCTATGTGTATCTAAGCAAATCTAATAAATCCAAATCCAATAATCCCAACCTGTAAAGTACGACTTCTACCTGGTCCTCACCAGGTAGAAGTCGTACTTTACTGGTTGCTATGCCAACCTGTGTGGTAACGAGGTAGATTAGTTATCTTCTCACCTTCTCCTGTTTTTGATTCTTATGTATGTATGCCACGTTGCAGAAACTGCTGTTGGTAACTGCTGTATGCTGTATGTATGTTCTTTACTATGATTATGGATACTTCATATTGCATAACTGCCGTACCTACAACCAAAGTAAAATATGCCCTCTTGGCGGGGGCGGGGCTTGCCTGTCATGCATATGGGTGTAAGCTATATTTCATTATCAGCAAACTCAAATTACATAAAAATTCACAACCTTTATGCCACAGCAAATGCAGTGTTACTCAGTGACCTGCTAAAACACCAACAACATGAGTGTTTACCTGAAATTTGGTACATTTACCAATTCACATTAAGTCATTTAAGTGCCTCAATGTCACAGCAACAACATCAACATTTTTTTTTCAAAATCTGCCATATTGCACCAAACCCTACAAATTATTTTTTCTGGATTTCATCTTTGCAAAATTGTCAATGACTGTGTTGAGAAAGATTTTAAGAGTGAATTAGCGTCAGAAAACACAATATGATCATGATCATAATATGCTTATTTACCTCATGAGTATTTTTTTTACCAATATCACTACATTCCAAGGGATTCTCTACTGAAAGGTGTGCAGCCTTACGGATAGTCCAGAAGCAGCACTATGGGGTTGAGCTCCTTCCGGGGCCGGTAGTAGGCTCGCAGAGGGACGATGAAGTTGTAGAGGCCGTTCCCCGCCGTCTCGGCAGACACTATAATCAGCTTATTCTTGAAGCCGTACGCCTTGGCGTCCTCGAAGCTGCTATGCATACAGCCCTGGATGGAGACAGACAATTCAACAGCAAGTCAATCAGGTTTTAGTCGGGCTGAGCTCTAAGGAGCCTACAGCAACTTTCTATAGTGTGTGGACAATTATGTTTTGCCCTCTATTTTTAATAATTCATGGTTATTCAGTGTCAGGTAGTAAAAGTTTATGATATAACTGTTGTCAAACTAGTGAGAGTCTCAATGAGTTACTGTGCTATTTTTGCCTTTTTTTTTTGCACGTGAATTCACCTTGTCCAGGCGAAGGCAGCAGAATGGAGCTTTCTGTGGTAGGAGGTGGCACAGAGTTGGAGAGCTGCCGATGTAGGGCGAGTTGGGAGGGTAGCCCTTCACAAAACTGACAGAAAATAAAGAAGAAGACAGACATTCAGTGAGAAGCTTCTGACTTTATCAACATACTCTTGGCATTCTCAAATTGGTCCTATTCTGCTCCACCTACTCATGTTTGTGACCCTAAAGAACTCATTACTGCTCCCACTACTTTTATCAATTACACTGCAACACTAGAACAATTCGATGGCTTTGAATGTACACTACATGGCCAAACGTATGTGGACACCTCATTCCAAAATCATGGGCATTAATATGGAGTTGGTTGCTGCTATAACAGCCTCCACACCGATCCCGACAAATCTGCACGGACCTTGCTTTGTGCACGGGGGCATCGTCATGCTGAAACAAGAAAGTGGCTTCCCACAGAATCATACAGAATCATCTAGAATGTCATTGTATGCTGCAGCGTTAAGATTTCCTTTCCCTGGACCAAAGGGGCCGAGCCCACACCATGAAAAACAGCCCCAGACCATAATTCTTCCTCCATCAAACTTTACAGTTGGCACTGTGCATTCGGGTAGGTAGTGTTCTCCTGGCATCTGCCAAACCCAGATTCGTCCGTCGGACTGCCAGACGGTGAAGTGTGATTCATCACTCCAGAGAAAGTGTTTCTACTGCTCCAGAGTCCAATGTCAGTGAGCTTTACATCACTCCAGCCTACGCTCTGCATTGCGCATGGTGATCTTAGACTTGTGTGCGGCCGCTCGGCCATGGAAACCCATTTCATGAAGCTCCCGAAGAACAGTTCTTGCGCTGATGATGCCTCCAGAGGCAGTTTGGACTTCGGTAGTGAGTGTTAAAACCGAGGACAGATGATTTGTATGTGCTACATGCTTCAGCGCTCGGCGGTCCTGTTCTGTGAGCTTGTGTGGCCTAACATTTCGCGGCTCAGCTGTTTTTGCTCCTAGACGTTTTCACTTCACAATAATAGCACTTATAGTTGACCAGGGCAGCTCTAGCAGGGCAGAAATTTGACAAACTGACTTGTTTAAAAGGTGGCATCCTCTCACGGTGCCACGTTGAAAGTCACTGAGCTCTTCAGTACAGCCCATTCTCCTTCCAGTGTTTGTCTATGGAGATTGCATGGCTGTGTGCGTGATTTTATATATCAGCAATGGGTGTGGCTGAGGGGGTGTCCGCATACTTTTGGCCATGTATTGTACACTTGTAATGCGTTTACTTGCAGTCCCATCACGTCCTGTCCTGCACCTTGTGTGTCAATTCAATACTGTGTAACAGACTTGTAATATGGCAGCAGTATATAACCAAGTCAGTTCTTTGTACCCCTGTGATTCTGACTCTAATTGCATCTAAACACCAATACATCCTCATCACCACATGGTGGCACTGTGAGACCTCGGGTTTTACTCCATGCTTCCCCTGCACACTCCTGCACACAATGTAATTGCCTGTATCTCCCCAAGCACTGCGTCTGCCATCCCTCAAAGCAGGGAAACCACTCAAGCGTCATGGGGCACAGGGCCATAACAGAGGCCCAGAGGTTAGCAGGGCCGCATTATGTCCCACTTTATGAGAGCCGTCGGTGTCTGGGCCTAACCGGGTGTTGAGAAAGAGACTGTGACATCGCCAGAGGCACGGGCATGCAATTTGTCCTGAGCTTATCTCAATCTAATGAAACACAAGAGAGATAGAGACGGACAGAGAAAAAGAGAGGAAAAAGACATAAAAAGAAAAGAGTGGATGAGATAAACTGATTCCTGTCCTATTGAACCACTATCATGGCAGCTACCTGGTGATAGATGAGCGGTGAAGGGTGAGGGTGTGTGTCAGGTCGGCCTACATGAGCGTCACTTCTCTAGAGGAAAGTGCTGACCCTTCTGTCATCATGCACATTCATCACAGCCGCATCAGCACCTTAAAGCGCCGTGACACACAGACTACTCGCCCATTCCACCTCCATCCATCTCACCTCCCACAACCTCTGACACATGAAGAAGAAGAGGAGGATATAGGCGTGACCAATCAAGTATACAGCGCAGTGCACTTCCACGCTCTACGACGACAAGCGTGTCATTTTAAATTTACTGCCATAACGACCTCTTAGAGCCTCCCACCGTAACCTTACCAGAGACGGGACATATTGTACACTTCAACACCACCAAACCTCTACGACCTCTCCTCCACGCTCTCTAACCACGGCCATGACTTACTCCGACCCCACGGAGCCCTCCTCGTCCGACTGGTTGGTCTCGTCCTCTGATTGGTCGCTGAGGAGGTCGCAGGGCAGGATGGCGGAGGAGTCGGCGATTTCGAGGACGGGCGCGATGCTCGGCCTGCGGCTCCCGGCGCCGTTCTCTGTCGGCAAGGTCAGCTTGCTGTTGTCCTCCGGGGGGTCCGGGTTCTGGAGATCTATGGCTACTGTGCCTGAAAATAAAGGGGGGGGGAGGGGGTTAAGATGCTGACATGGCAACCCCCGGCTCTGTGATGTGATTGTTATGTTTATATTCCCCTGACCACCAAACTATAAGGCTATTTAGAAGTGGCAAGCGCAGCACATATACTGCAGTGTGTTGTGAAGTCAATGGTGAATGAGTATCTACACTAAGGACTACTGAGTACTACTGAGCAGGGGGGATGGAATGATATGCTTATCTCAAAATGCGATTCGATACACAATATGTGGTTCGCAATTCAATACAACACAAGACAGCTCAATAACAACAAAGTATGACTGTGCAGAATTATGTTTATTTATACTATATAATAATATAATAATATCACAATTCAGTTTTGTCCCTCACGATATGTACTGTCACATTTTTGTATTGCAATATATTTCATTTCGATATATCGCCCCATCCTTACTGCTGAGCCATGACCATTTTTTCTGAGAAACCTTCCAGTGCTGTGAACTGAAAACTGTCTTCACCACCACCATCTTATCTCCCTCAAACCAGCACCCTCTTGAGCTGAGCTGCTTGACCTTGAGGAGAAAATGCATTGCTTTCTGAAGCTGAACCTTACTGTAATCAAGAGCTAAGGCTATTAGCATACAGACAACATTGGCATTGTGTCTAGGTCAATACTTTATATGTGCCACACATAAATCATATTGACAGGATATATGTATATAAATACATATATCATTTTTCATTTGAATAAAAAGAGATTTCTTAAACAGAAAAGAATAAAAGAATAATTAAGACAAGTGTTAGTTAAATGATAATAAAATACTATATTGCACAGTGTATTCTGTACTATAAATGGTGAAAATTGTACTTTATAGCATAACATGATGCATCATGCACAAACTTACCATATGAAGTGGCCTCAACTTTCACAGGTCAAAGAAAAAACACAACAAAATAATGTCAGCCAACACAAGGAAAAAAAAGCATGTAAGCAGTCATGCATAACAGTCAGCGAAAGCATACAGCGTCACCGAAGCAGCTGCCATTAAAAAATGTTCAGTAAGTGTGAGCATGATTCAGAGCTTTCTAAAGAGCATGTAAACAACTTCTACAACCTGAATCTTTCCTCGTCCCACTACAAACCATCCATCCTTCCTCTCTTTACCTCCTTTCTTTACCACTTTGCCTACTTCTCACCCATGCTGGCGATGATGCTGTGCACCGGCAGCCTGGAGGGAGCGTCGTACAGGCCGGAGACGGGCAGGCCCTTGTTGTGCTTCTCCTCCTGTTTGAAGATGAAGGCCGAGTTCTCCTCCTTGGTGATGTTGATGTAGTAGCAGGTGTCGGTGGCGGCCATGATGTGGCGGGGGCCGGGATTCAGGAGGATGCTCTTGTTGTCCTCCCTCTTCACCCCGATGAGACACACGCCATACCTGAGAGGCAGGGAGGGGAGAGAGGTTGGTGGGGTTTTGTTGGAAACTCTGTAGTTCATAGTGTGTTATAGTTAAACTTGACAGCAATACAAAACTGAGGCTTTCTACCAGAGGTGGAGACTCGAGTCACATGACTTGGACTCAAGTCACAATCGATTTCACATTTTTATTGCTTGAGACTTGACTTGATGCATGAAGAGAATACTTGAGACTTGACTTGACTTGGGTTCTGGTGACTTGGGACTTGACTTTGACTTGTACTTTGATGACTTGAAAAGGATGAAATGATTGAATTTATTGAAGTTGAAACTGATTATAGAAATCAAACTCATGACTCAAGTTTTTATCCTATTATAACAATATTGCATTGAAAAGTCCTAGATTTTTTTTTTTCTTTAAGATATTAAATTGATACTGGACTCTTCATTCGTTCTGACTTGACATTAATGACACAGACTTGATTTGGACTTGACTTGGTAATCTACATTTAGTCTTGGGACTTGACTTGAGACTATAAAAGCCAGGTTCAAAATGGCCTCAGCTCATAATAAGCTGGTTTTCTTGCTCCCAGACACAGTAATTATAAGGTTCTATTTTGTCACTGAAATGACAGAAACATTAATGTGCACAAAAAACAATGTTACTAACTTCTTATGTGCATGGAAGGAAGCGTAGGTGAAGCTCTTTCCGTCATACTCCCCAAAAAACTTGCTGTCACACAGGCGGATGTGGTAGACCTCGTTTCCTGAGCAGCGCCCGTACGTCCTCTGCCACTGCTCCGGTGACATCTGTCCCTCTCTGCAACGGCAGCATCACAATAGTTACCACTTCTTAAACTATGAACAATTTCAGTCCTCCTAACACGGACTGAAGGACGGCTGATAAACTGCAGCCCTGTCTGGAAGGCAGAATTATATTTCTGAGATTTGGGAAAGATTTTAGATATCAGTTGAATACAAGCAATACATGCAGTTGCCATCTCTTTTCAAACCTTTTGAAACATATTTTTCCTTCTGGCTTTATATCAATTCACAAAAGAAAGACCCTTAAATCAAATCTGACTTGATTTGCAAATCAATGGCTCTCATTTCTCCTTTTACTGAGAGATCCATCTGGCCCGAACAAATTATCAACGACCTTTCACAGCCATGTATTCCCCAACCTCCTCAATTCTCCTCCCAATAATTATCTCATAGAGACAATGGGACAGAAAGGGCAATAAGGTCATTTTAGCTGCGCAGTTTATCTACTTCACAACTTTTAATCAATTTGATGGTCTTTAAATTAACACCTGCCACAGAGCAGTCTATCCCCGTACCTGTCACCCAAAACAGCCCCAAGCCAGTCCAAGTTTCCATTAAGGAAATTAAGATGGATGTCCTGTGTCAGGCTGTGGATACTAAGGTGAAGCTAAGTGGCCACCTTGCACAGAATATGAAAACCACAGACAGATTTATGGCCTAACAAGCAAAAGGGAGACGTTTACTGCAGTGCTTTTAACAGATTCATCCAAATGCCCCTTTGTGCAGTGACAAGTTTCCGCATTGTTGTGGGTGTAGTGCTCTGCTCTGGACAACTGAACCATGTACAGTCTGCTACAAATGTTACTGCAGTGGCATCAATCATCTTCCTCTGATATCAGTCATGAAGTTTAATAGTGGATCTTTCCAAGGGAGTGAGGAAACAAGAAGGCACTGATCATTAACAGATTACTCAGAATTAGGTAGATAATAAATAATCTCATTGGTGGCGTTTGACCTCAGTGGGCGGAGCCAAAGAACCACAGTTTTTCTGGCTAAGTAGCATACTGTTATATTTGAAGCCCATGCAGTGAAAAAGGCAAAATGTAAGAGAGGAGGATGCCAATATTATTAAGTCTAGCGCTTTTACTAGTAACTGAAAAATGCAGTCTAGCCTAGCTGACCTTCCAACATCATGAATGTCATAGTCATGAATCAATGAAATGAAGTCATTGCCATTTATATTGTTATTAATATTTATTAATATTACTGTTAGCTATAAAAAAAAAACTGTGGTTATTTGACTCCACCCATTGAAGTTTAACTGAACCAATGAGATTATTTCTGCCTCAGAGAAATGCTTGTATAACTAAACCTTCAATCTGTCAGAATTGGTTTCACTTTACAAGTACAATAAATGTACAGGAATTAGTCTTGGTGATATTGCTGGTACACATTGCTGACACTAGACCTCACATTTAGTGCATGTGATATGCATTATGTGCATATCACTCTAAATAAATGGCATTATTAATTGTTTTAATTGAGAGGAGATGAATAGCATGTACTCACTGTCCTCTGGAGGTGTGAACCAGGAGTGTGACCAAGGTGGATGTGGCCGGACACACACAGTTCAGTGCCAACATGGCATACTTGAACTCCTCCTCACACACTACATGATCTGAAATGGACAAAATGGAGTAATACTGTATGTTAGAGTCAGAAAGAGAGAGAGAAAATGGCTATGTTTTTGTGTATGGAGAGGTTGCAGAAGAAAAACAGATGAACAGAAAAAAGCAGAGAGACAAAACATAATAGCTATAGATCCCGAACTTACCAGCAAACTTCACATGGAATTTATTTTCTGGCTTGAGAATTTGGACGTAGAGAGGGCAGTTTGGGGCAAAGTCCTTCGCAGCCCAAGCCCTCAAAATAGTCTGGTGGTCCTGTTGGAGAAGAAGATCTGAAACAATCTGCCAATTCAACTCATCCTGTGATCCAATCGCTCAGTTGTGAAGGCAATCTGAATTTTATGGACCTTGAAGTCTTCCTCAGAGACGCAGTGTGCTCTCAATACTCAATATCAATTCCAATAGTATGGCAATATCATCTGAATATCTCCCTCTCTCTCGGCTAATTTGAAAACGAAGTAGAGTGTTGAAGAGAAATTGCTCCATTGGGATTAATTGGTGCAATCTTATGAAGAGAGGGTTCATATTGGAAGCTCACAGAGATTATGATCATGCCCTGAGTTATTACTGCAACAAACGTTTGTTGATGATGTGACTCACGGCAGCAGTTCGGTCGACCTCGTTCCTGCTGCTGAGGATGAAACAGGCCTCGGCGTCGTCCATCCTGAAGGATTAGGAAAGAGGGAGAGACAAAGAGAGAGAGAGAGAGAGAGAGAGAGAGAGAGAGAGAGAGAGAGAGAGAGAGAGAGACAGGGTGGGGTGGGGGTTGGTGATTGGGAAGGGGGTATTCAATCATTTATAAGTCATTATTCAAGGAGATGTATGCTATAAAAAGATGATAGACAGGGATCAGCCCTAATGTCCCAAGACAGTGGCTAAAGTGATAACATCCCTACTGTAGCAAGAAAACAATCTCCCTTTGCTTGAAATTGTACTGCAACAGAAGGGCAAAGTGGTAAAATCATTCATTTCTCTGACAGAAAAACCGCCATGTTCTGACAGAATCACAAACTCCAGATACAAGGTGTAAGGATTACAAGAAAAGCCATTAGCATCACAGGCCTGATGTGGTTTCAAGGCTCACCTGGCTGGGTGATTTTATTTATTGAATTTCAATGCATGAAATTGCCTGCACGATTCTGCATATTGAAGAGGGGCTCTAAGGGGAGGGGATCAGCTCCCGGAGAAATTTATGACTGATTTCACACTACTGTTGTGTGTTGGTGAGAAGTGGTCAGGCATCATTTCACACTCATCACGCTCGCCCCTCTCTGGGACGAGCGATATAAAGCGGCATGCGAAAATCTGTCGGTGAGCAGTAAAATCTCCTGAAGCTACAATGAAGAATATCAGGACAGTGGATCGTACACCGGTGCTGCAATAGTCTGGTGACAGTGACAATATTGACAGGTCAGTTATGACTGCGATGGTGAGAGGTTAAACACATTCTGATGTGATCTCCTCTGGCAACGATTTCTGTTGCTGCGTATGCATTTGGCCTTTAATGCTGGGAGATGAGCAGTGGACAGTGAAATCCCATTACACGATATGCAAGCAGAGGACAGCCAAGTGGATTTGTAAGTACCTTGCCCTCTACCCCAACTTCAGTGACTCTGATTTACTAGGAAAGGATTTACACTTTAGATCTACATTTTAGGCATTTTTAGCTGACACTCTTATCCAGAACGAGTAAAACAAAGATCATGCACTAGATTTGAACCCACAATCTTCCAAGTAAATAGCATATGATCTAAAAATAAGCAAAAACACAGGGCCTGGTTTCACGCCCATATTAGATAAATAGTCCTACAACATCTGTCCAAAAAAACAAAACAAAAAAAAACTCTAATTAGGCTGACCGGTCAAGGGAGAAAGCAGTCATATCATGAGTGCATTAACTGTTGGAGGGCATCCACATCTGCATAACAGGACGTGTGTGTGTGTACGCAACTGTGTGCACACATGTGTGTCTGTATGCAGGCATTTGTCTCTGTGTGAGTGGGGGTGTGTGTGTGTGTGTGTGTGTGTCCTCCTGCCACTCACTTGGCCCTCATGAGGTCCTGGTCTTTGAGGGCGGATCCCTGGAGGTAGATGACCCTCTGGGACCACAGAGGGATCTGGAGGATACGACGAACCTGGATGTCCATCTCCGCGGGACACAGGATCACCACGTAGTAGTCCTGCGGGACGGAGGCACATGAGTGCATTTAATTCAACCATGCTACACTTACTTGCATATCGCTGCTGCCGGGGGAAAGTCTTGTATCTCCAAAATGTTAACTGTTCAGGAACTAAGATAAACAGCCTTGTTTTTAGCTTGATTACAACACATTATCCTATGGCTTCTGGAAGTTTTTCATAAGCCCAAAAAGTTGGAGATTTTTTCTCAACCCACAGAGGAGCATGTATTCCTTCAATTTAAGTGAAAACATAAAAAATTGGAGTTATAAGGTTTTCACATGACATCAGTGATATATATGTATTTATCTACATATATACTGTGTAATGTCTGCTACTTGTGCAGTGTTTTAGTTACATTCATTCTACATCTATTCCAGAGTAATACTGCGGACAATTCTTTCTTACATAAAGTAGAACCAAATTAGCATGTTGCAACACAAAACTATAGTGTTTGTTCAGCTAATTACAAGACTAGCCCTGTGCAGATGGCTGACTAGAGAGCAAAACTTGATTTTGGGGTTAGAGGAACTGCGAAGTAGAGCAGAAGTTCAGCGAAACATGCAGTGAAAAGTTGGACTTCTACACTGGCTACAGTTAAAGCCCCACTGTTGTTGGGATCGACCGAGAGAATCTATTAAGTTTCAAGATCTGCTGTCCTGGTGCTTATGCTGTACCTGTAGTCTGGGGTGAGCGTAGAACTCGTTGAGGAAATCCATCAGCAGGTCTATCTTCAGCGAACTGACACACAACACCACGTGCTTCTCTGTCTGCGCCCGGTGGCGGCTGTAGTTCCCCCCCGACTTCTGGCTCTCCATCCACAGGTAGGCTAGTTCTTCAAACTGGCACGACAACAGCAAGATCAGCAGGATGTCAAAAGCAAAAGAACGCAATAACGAATGAAAGAGACATGGATTTGCTCTCTTTGCATAGCTGGTGAAAGCATGGGGGGTGAAATCTACTGAGGCTGTAGTTCGCCAGCAGCAGGAGTTCATTAAAGCATTTCTATTTGTCGGCTAATTTGCTCGGCAAGGACAGGACACACACATCATCTGATCCAATGAACACGTTTGCGATCTCCATCAATTAGTAACACTGTGAAGAGGTGGATATATCATGTAGTGAGTGTTTGTGTTTTGTTGCACTGAGCCAGCATGGCTTGGCCTGAATTCTAATTAAGATTCATAGACTGCAGCTGCAGTCGAAAATGTCAGAGAATGGGAGGCAGCTTATTACATTAGTATTTACTGTCGGCTTGTATTGGCTGCAAGAAAATATGCCCTTTAATGTCGATTGTTGATAATCCCAACCAGGTCACAACTAGATGTAGAACATCAATGAAATGGCCGACCAATTATAAGACAAGAACTACTACAAATTGCACTGAGGTATCAGTGATTATACAATCAAAAACAGTCTTTCTGTATGACACCTGAATACTAAGCTTCGGAGGATGATTCCCCTCAAATGCAAAATGCGTACATTTATTGGTACGCCTTAATTTAAAGAGAGTATAGTAGAGTATATCTCTCTCAACCACTATTTTCCTTTCCCTTTTTAGTGTTTTGACACCCAGTTGTAGGATGCACTTAAAGAGTCTAACCAACCATCCTAACCATCCTTTTTTAACCCTTTTTTTTTTTTTAATCCCTTAGCACAAATGCCTTCATACTCACAGAGACACACATCCACACCTGGGAGAAACCATAATCATCTAATGTTGGCCACTGAAAAGATCCTCGCGAGCAATTGGCGGTTAATTGCCTCGCTCAGGGAACCTCTATGATAATTGTTGAGGGAGGCGAGACTATTTCCCCGCCCAGCAGGGAAATCACTTTCTCCACCCAGGCAGTCCCAGCTGATCCAGGATTTGAACCGCTGACCTTCCAGTCACAAGCCCGGTTCTCTAAACTCTAGGTCAGCAGCTCTCAAGTAAAAAGTCAAATAAGCAGAAACTCACCCTCATACATTCTCTTGTGCTAATTCTAGCGAGGGAAAAAATTAAATAATTATATAAATACACTAATTTTGCTGGGGCGCCCCTGGAACCCACACAAGAAGCCTGAGGCTGCAGCCACACTGATCCATTGTGTCTGTCTGTCTACATTCATTTCAATGAATTTTCAGTGAGAGCTGTCCATTGTCCAGACAGGGCTGATTATGTGTCCGTTTCCATCAGATCAGTTTTGACAGACAGAAATAAGAAAGTTAAACCCAGCTGAACTTCTTCTGGACGGACGGATTCATAATCATCTGTTTAGCCAATCAGAGGCAGGAAAAAATAGTGGCGAACATGGTGACAACAGTACGACCAAAATAAAGATAAAGCAGGGAAAGCCGGTATAATTTTGGGATGACTGTAGGTTTTCCAGGTCAGCTTCTTATTTAATTTTAATTTATACTGTACAGTGTTTTTCTTCTTTTTTCTATGAAGTAGCACCGTTACGAGCAAAGCTTTACTTTCCTGTACTACTGCCTCTCCCACCATGTTGACGTTCCAAAACAAACCATCGAACAGAAATCTATCCGACAATAATTCTGTCTGTTTTCTGATGGATCAGTGGCCGCCGCCTAAGTGCTCCCCGGACCCCGTGTTGGGAACCACCGCTTTAGGTCACCGCAGCCCCGTTACCTGCAGCGGGAGCACCACCAGGGCCACACAGATGAGGATGACCACCAGCAGCTGGGAGGGCCAGATCTGCGGCGTGACGTCCCCGTAGCCCACGGTGGAGAAGGTGACGATGCAGAAATAGAGCGAGTCGAACAGCGTCAGGTGCTTCCCCGCCCGCTCCAGGTGCTGGATCCCACACGCCCTGCAGAGAGAGATTCATATGATGATTTGACGGTGTGACATTTTTACATGATGCTTAAAAGAATTCTTAGGCTAAAACAGTCTCCTGAGGATAAAGATTATTACAAGTAATACAGCAGGACCCACTGGTTTCCATTAAGATTCTGCCTGGTGAGTATATCAAAATCCAATTTACCCAAGATCAAAGGGCACCGAAATCAATATAGCTTAGGTTACTGATCACTATCAGTCATTCGGAGTGACACCATTGATTGCTCTGTTGGTTCCACCTCACTGCCTGTGTTTAATTCATTTGTTTTTTCGGTGAGAAGTTGGAGAATTAATGAAACCCTGGGGCGAGGAGGGATGAGGATGGGTGACAGGATGAGTGGAGGCGGTGGGTGCTGGGTGCTGGTCTAGGCACAAGGAGGCTGTGGCAACGCACAGTGATGAGAAACTCAAGTGACAGGCTTTGTCTGTGATCACACAATTTTGGGTTGTAATAATAGTTGACATCCATGAGAGGAAGCAATCGAGGATGGGCATCAACCGTGTCCGCCACAATCCTTTTCTGGGTTTCTCCCTCATTTTAACCCTTTCTCCTGCTGTGTTCCCTTATTGTAATTTCTGCCATTGATCGGATATATTTAAAACATTCAAACCTTTCAGGGCAGAGCTGATCTGGAAGCAGAAATAATCTCATTGGTTGAGTTATACCTCAATGGGCGGAGCCAAAGAACAATATTGCGAAGCCTAGTTCTCTTGCTACTAACTGGAAAAAAATCCAATTTAGTCATACTAAGTTATCTTGGTTAGGTAATTAGCCTGGCTGGCCTTCTCTTTCTCTAGAGAAGAAGAAGATAGTAGGGTACAGCAAGAAGGACTTTCTCTCTCAAGATCAGCATTGTGACAAAGTCTAAACTGGCTGGGATAATATTTAACAGTATGGGAAATATTCCGCCAGAACTAAATTCTTTAATAATTGGAGTAGATTGTAGTTGCCTGAATGTGTGAATAATGCACAGTTAGCCAGAAAAACTGTTTCTTTGGCTCCACCCATTGAGGTTAAACTCAACCAATAAGATTATTTCTGCATCCAAGAAATGTTTGTATAACTGTTATTGAGCTGGAAAATCTCTCCTATTTTCAGAGGTGTACAGTATATTGTCAGGTGTGGCACCAACTGAAGGGGGGTCATCTGGTAGGAGGTCCAGGGGAGAGACTCTGGGTTGAGGGTCAGTGAACTGGGTTGAAAGCCTCTATATGGCCAGAGACCAGTTTCTGTGACTAATGGCACGAGTAGAGGATCACTCACCCTGTGAAAACCAGACACAGTAAGGTGCAGATGAGGATGAACACCTGGTTGAACATGGCAGAGTGTGTCCTCTGGATGGCTCGATGGAAATCATTCTACAGGTAGGGAGAAAGATAGATACATTAGATACACAAGATAGATAAACAATAGATGCTTTTCCACTATAGTGCCAATATCAAGGGTGGAACTTGTACTTGTGATGTTTTTAGTTGTTTTTTTTAAGTCAATAGTCTTACTTTCACTTCAGTATGCCTTGACTAAAGTATTGTACTTCACAACATTTTAAATCACATCCAATTTTGCAGGCTCTCCATAAGCATTGCATCAGAAACTGGTTAATTTATGAAACAAGGTTAGGGAAAGTCAGTGTTTGTAATCAGTCCCGAACCCATGGCCTTGACCTGTTTACATTTAAACACTGTTTCAGCATGTCGGTGAAGAAAAGAGGGATGGTCTGTAATCAGCACTAACAAATCCCTAAACTGTTGTTGATTCCTGCCTTTCTTTCTTTTCGCACTTTAAATCAATTTCCAACCCCCTAATCCTTTTTGCACCGCATGGGAAAGATCAAATGTAAGAATGTCTGTTTTTTTTTTTTACTCTCTCAGAACATTTTAAATGGGGCACTAATACTTCTTAATCTACTATTCAGTTATACTCAAGTAAAATTTCAGCGAGGAAGTTATTTTACGGTTTCCATCCCTGACCGATAGCCGCAGTTTTACCGTGATCTACTTTGTCATGCACACGGCTCTTGAAATGCAGCAGCTCACGACTCGTGTTCAGTCACACCTTGTTAGCGTGTTCTGCCTGGCCGCCACCTCACTTCGTCACCTCTCCCAGCTGTCCCTGCTCTCTCTCTCTCTCCCTGTGCTGGTCTCCTTGGCCTTGGATCCTACCATCTGCCCAACTACCGCCCTGGCAGTGCACCCTCACTCTGTCCCATTGACGGTTTCATCTGAATCACAGCGACAGCGTATATACGCCAGTTGGGTATCATCTAATTGCTTGGAAATTTCACTATGCCAACAGAGAGACCTACATCCTGGACTGTAATACCTGAATTCTATGCACTAGTCAGTTTTGTACAATTTTTAAATTGCTTTGCACTGTTTTGTCTGCATTGTCCACAGTTGTACCGTTTTGTTTTTGTCTGGAATGTGCTGTGACTTATAAAGCAAATTCAATTCGCTTCTCTTTTCGTTTAGTTTCGTGCTTCATTCATCCCACCGAATGTTTTCGGCAACATGGCCATCGTCAGGGTGATGGAATGTGCCGTGACCCAAAGGAAAACTTTCTCATTTCAGTTCTGTTAGTTTCGTTCAGGTTCATATTGAGTATATAGAGGCTTTGCAGTTGCGTTACAAATCTCCAGCAACCACAGCTGTCACCATCATGGTGGTTCAGTGGAGGACTGGCAATGGATAAATACTGTATGTAACAACTGGGCAAGAAAAAGAGATACCTGGTGGTGTGGATGTAGGTGCGTTCAATAATGTTATAAGTAAAAGTGATAGTTTCAATTTAGGAAACTGTCTTTGTGTGTATATAATGTGTATATAATACATAGTATTTATTCCAGCATTTATTCCAGCATCTTTGCACTCTGCACCATTGCACTACTGTCCCAGTGTTGTTTACATATGTGTATATATATACATATATATATATGTACTTTCTATACTTTTTTTTATATATATGCATATTTGTACATAGTAGTTAGATGTTTAGGTTTACCTCTGTCCATTTTGTTGTCCTTGTTTTTAGCTGTATATTTATTCTGTGTAAGTACATTGTGAGCAACGAAAAACCGGAGTCAAATTCCTTGTGGACATACTTGGCCAATAAAGCTGATTCTCTTCTCTTCTTCTTCTCTTCTTGAGTGTGTTTAGCCCTTGCACCTCTTTTCCAAAACACTAATGTAACTTAAGAAGGGTCAGCTCATTAAACTTAAACAAATTGGTGTTCGCTAACTAGTCAGCAGGCTAATTTAGCAAAGCAACCAATGTTATTAACGCGACTTGCCACAAATGGTAGCGTCTACTAGATCTACATTAGCTAGTGCGCAAATCTAAACACAAAACCAATCAGATATATCAGTGGGGAAATGATCAGTCCCTGGTCCAAAACAGCACAGAAATTAACCACGGCCAAGTTGTATGTTTAGAAGCACAATCAGCTGTTCACTGCCACTGTTGCCCAAAAGCTGAGGACCTCCAATATGGCCGCCAGAGGGTTATGTCACCTCAAAGTCTCTCTATAGTCCAGCATATGCAGTTCTGTGTGCTTTACAGTATGTAGTTATGTAGTCATGGAAATTACTCACAATCATGTTCTCCAGGGCACCTTTGGCAAGCCAGCAGTTGAGAAATACAGGGACGAATATGTTTCTCAACGGAGGCCAGAAGATCTGAAAAAGAAAAAAGAAAGAGATAAAGAAAGAAAGAAAATTGATAGATGAAATACTGTGATGTCCTTGAAACACACGAGACTCCACCAGGAATCAATACACTATGATCAATATACTCTATACACAGAAAGATCAAGACCCACTGCTTGTTAAATAGCAGTATTTTCTTGATGAGGTAGAAGATAGTGGGGATTTACATCACATTATTTAACCCAGTTTAGAGCAATCCAATACCAAAATGGCCTGGAGCCAAAATAATATTTGAAGGTGCCTCTAATAATATTGCTTTTTCTGGTAGCTTGATTGATAAAAAAAAATGAAAGAGAAGCTAATTACTCACAGTGATTATAAATGGCACTGTATTGATCATCTCCAATATGAAGGACATCTGGAACATCTGCTCCCAAATGTTCCCCTGGAAAGAAAATCGAATTGGAAATAAATCAACGGGGTAAAAGGCAGTCTCAACCAACACCGGTGATCAATACAAGGCTGTTTGGTTTAGTGAGAAGTCTTCACATGGATTGGACTCAGAGAGCATAAACTTGTTACACGTTACACCCCAAAGATAAATCTCTTCTTTCTTTGGCACCTGAATTGACGAAAGCTGCTAAGATACAGTAGCTGCTGTAATTACTGTGGGGCTTCAAGATAACAACAGTCCAAAGTGACCTGTCTTCAATTCATTAGGATTCAAAGCACGCGCTCATTTGTAGAGTGTTAATGATGCTTTCTCTTGGCCGGCTCTGCTTGGCTCGGAGCACAGCAGGAGTGGCTTTCAACAAGCTTAGTTACTGTGTGACCCAGGAGATAACATATGTGCACACATGCCTGCATTCATCTATTATTATTATTTTTTAACCATGTTTTTAATGTGTTTACCAATTTTATATCTCTCTTTTTTAATATACACTAGTCTACCAGTCAAAAGTTTGGACACACACATCTTTATTTCTACTATTTTCCACATTTTGGAATAATGGTAAAGACATCAAAACTATGAAATAACACAAATGGAATAAAGCATGGACCAAAAAAGTGTTAAGCAAATCAAGACCGTCTTATATTTTAGCTTCTTTAAAGTAGCCGGCCTTTGCCTTGATGGAAAGGCAAAGGCTTTGGAAAGAAATTCATACATAGGCATCAACTTCACTATTCACTACATATTTGTCTAAGAAAAAAATTCAAGCATTTAAGCATAAGCTTTTAGATCAAAATGGCTTTAAGAATGAAAACTATATTACATCCAATCAGGTGTGTCCAAACTTTTGATTGGTAGTATATTTTACTGTTTTTCTTGTTTTTACACCCTCTTGTAAAGCACTTTCTAAACCCTGCTGCAAGCTTTGCACTTGCTTTTAGATAAGCGCTATATAAATAAAGTTTATTATTATCCTTACATGGTGGGTTATGTATTCAGTGCGGCCCTGCATGCAGCAGCTAAATAGAAATCCAAAACTAGCAGAATTCTGACTCAGCCGATGTTTTGATGAAAGTCTTGTATTTCCAAAAATGGGAACTGTTCAGGAGACCAGTTTATTTTGAGATTGGCAATACTTTGAGGGCACTGACAAGACGTAGACTTATTTTCAAAAGAAGCCTGGCTTTGATAGGAGTCTTGGTACTAACGCGTAGATTGGACAGTGAAAGCTGTCAGCCCACCAAACAGAGCAAAAGGCCACTGCGGGGCTTTCACCAGACAGCTGTAAGACCTCAGCACAGATTAAAGAGAGAAAACAGTGCACATGTGGGCCAATTCCTTACCTTGTAGCTGAGATATGTGATAAGCATGGTCTCCAAGAAACTGATTAAGGCCACTGTCACCTGGGGCAGAGGGGAGAGGGAGACAAATGAACCCCAGCTACTGCAATCTCACATCGGATCAGGCTGCTGAACCTTCACCGAGGAGCAACTGTGCTCTAAAAAGCTTTTATGTTATAAACGGCTACTAGTTCGCCGTTTGTGTGCAGTGGAAATTAGAGTTGATTTAGGGGCTGGAAGCGTTCCTCTCACCTGTATTGCCCATACAGGAACCCGTCTGTTAACCCAGAAAATCAACTCCCTGTCAAACAACAAAAGCAAAACAAAAAAAAACAAAAAAAAACCCCACAGTTGATTAAATAAAAAGAGACTTCAATTAAAAAACTTCAATTTACAATGAAATGATAACATGGTTGGCATTTTGACGATAACTTACCAGTTGATTTCTTGCGGGGCTGTCGTATTATTATTATTCCAACTGTTGTTCCGACATTTTGGACTGCTGAGGAAACCAATAATGAGAGCAAGACAAAAACAGTGTGAAAGCTTGTTTGAGTGTGTGTGTGTGTGTGTAAAACATCCCCACCCGTAAACATTTCCATCAGTTGGTATGTTGCCATTATGAAAAAAGCCCAATGTGTCTTTAAGAGCTGCTGGCAGTGAGAACAATACAGACGGTCTACAGCTTCCACTTCACTGCACTGAGAGAAAGAGCAAGCTCCGTCTGCTCCTCTGCACTTTTGTGTTTAAGGTGAAAAAAAACTATTTATAATAAACTATTTTATCCCTGTACAAACTCTAAATGTTATGAAAGGATTCCACTATGTTTTGATTTAAATGATAAGCATGATTTTAGTTTCAGGCTTGATTCTCAATTAGGAAATATGGATAAATATAATATTTTTACCATTCTTTAGAAACACCACATAGCCATGATTATGAACATTGTCAAAGTAATAATCCACAACATTTTCATATAAATAAATGTCCATTTTGCTACTCTCTATTATCTATTCAACCTATAGCCAGTTCATGAAAGCTTTTACATTTGCTGTTCTTAACACCCGGTGTCTGGTAGGTCTTTCCTGGGAAAAATTCTCTAGTGCGCAGGAAGTGATGCCGTTTGTTTGGAATAAATAGAAGAAGAACTGGGTAGTTAACATGAGCAGCGAAAGCCACCATGGCTGAACAGACAAAGGTTTGATCTCTGGGAAGTTCAGTGCAGAAACACCACAGCAGTGAGCGCTTAGCACCAAACACATCGCCAAAATAAATAATAAAAAAAAACAAGGATCTCGCAGATTATCACTTGAACACAACAAATGACTCAACTACAACCAGTTCAAAAAAATGTATGATGTCAGACTCTCACCACTCGCCGTTGATCTGATCGGGGTTATCCAGGCTGACTCTCAGGATGTAGAGGGCGCAGGTCAGGATCTTCAGCGAGAAGTTGAACAGCCGGATTCTCAGACCTGCGGATCAACCGCAGCACAACAAAATACTTGACTGCACTTAAAAAGCATTTGTCGCTTAGGTGATAATTGGCTGAATTTGGGTTTGTTTAAAACTGACTCAGATGAATGGCTGGGAAAGTGGATTAGGTGATTACATGTTTATTCTCGGTCTTTTTGCTCACAGCTCTTTATAGCTCTCGCCTCTCTGTCTAGACATCAACAACCCTTCCCTCATTTGACACCATCTATCACTCTACTCTATTGTGACCAGCTATGCGGCTTGTCTGAGTCCACTTCTGATGGCAGATGCACCCATGCCCCCCCCCATCAGAAAGTGCTTAAGTACTGCTGAATGTTAGTTGTTCAGGTGCAGGAAAGGCCCAGAGTGAAAGGCCTAAAGTGACTATATCTGTCAAAGCCCCGAAGCGTGACTAATGCAGCTCGGTGCAGCTCCGGCACCCTGTCACAACTCATTTACTCTGACCCGTAACTCTCAAATCCTCCAAGAATAACGAAGAATAACACGGGCACTTTCATTTTGAAGTGTGGGCTTATAACAGGAAGCTGAATAACTGGTGGACTGTGCAGAAGCGGCCAGGAGGGCAGCATAAAAATGTTAGTGGAAGCACAATTTCCTATTTGCACAAATGGAGGCACACACACATAAGGTTGAGCAGAGCCTGCCCCCATGCACCACCACCCATACACACACAGAAACTGGAGCCTGACTGCATTTACACTTGGCAGCCAGAGGGTGGCGTTAGGTGTATTCTCTTAGGGCGACGTTTCCAGTCAGACACAACCACCACCTAATCTACAGTGACATGACCTCTTCAGACAAAAACCAGCATCAATGCTAAAATGATTTAAAACCGGACAAGCACAAATGCAATAGTCTGTCAGACCCCTGCAGCCAGATGCGACTTTTCCATTAGATTCTGGGGTTTTCTCTGTCAATGACCGTGATTTAGTGATAATGACAAGCGGATGGCGAGTAGACAATAAAGCCATGTCAATGCCAATGATAAGTTAACTACATCTTAAACGTTGCTATCAGACGCAGACGGGTGCACACGTCCACACATACAACAAATGGATGCAAATGGATGGCTTCCACACACACGGTGCACCAATCTGCAGCGCTGCTCCAATGTCTTTTTCAGAGATTAAGTGCCAGTCTTATCTCCAAATTAGAAAAAGAAAATAAATAAATACAGCCCTGCATCATCTCTCAACAAAAGAATTGTAGCCTACTCTTCACTCCTTGCCGGGTCACAAAATGAAAATCCAAAATGCAGCACTTAACAACGAGGCAGGTAATGTAACGATGAAAAGCCCCAGCTGAGACTGAAATTGGATATGCTTCATCACTTCCTGCAATTTCCTGCATTAGTCTTTTATTTGTTCATTTTAACTCTGAGCACCTCTGGCGCGGCGAGCCTCTTACCATTTGCGATACGGGAGGAGAGGAGAGTTCGGCTGTACTTACTCGACCTTTGGTTTTTGATGAAGAAAAGCTTCAGCCTCTCCTTGAAGGTGTTCTCATTCACATAGAACTCCACCTGCACCCTGCGGGGAAACAGTGACATCATGTTAGTATACAAGACACATGCAGACACACAGAAATTCACAACTGTTCATATAAACAAGAGATGTAGTAAATTACATTTGACTAAAGACCGTATATTGCATCATACAGCGGTATAATGAGGTGCCAGAGGAAGCAGTGGATTTACAGTATCTCAGACTGTTGAAAACAAAGCCACTTATAGTAAGTCTCGCAACACACGCCCATTGTTGTGGTCTAGGCATAATCACGTGGCTGTCAGGTACTGTGGCAGGAAATTATTAAATCATGTCATAACAATAAAAAAAAAAACAACAACAACAAAAAAACAAAAAGCAGTTAGCATAAACATAATACAGGTTACTGCGTATTATAAAATGGGTCAGATTAATTATGTTTGGATCCTGTTATTGCGACAGTCTTCCTTAGAATCGTGGTAAATTCAAAAGTACATTGATGCTTCTGCTTGTGTCACCATCAGTATCCTGTGCAGTGAGGGTTTCCAACTAAAACGTTTACCAGTGGGTGCTTTTGGATCGTCTCGCTCCAAGGAAACAGCCGGACACGTGTCTCCTCTGACTAATTTTCCATCAGTCGTTATGTTCACTCCCACTTACCACAGAATGTAGCTAAAATCAGCCACATATGCATACGGGCTTGCAACTCATCCCATCAGGCAGCACTGGTAGGTGTTCAATAATGCAGAGCATCAAATTTTTTTAGGCCTATTGGCTCATACACCGATGTTCTCGTACATCAGTGCATGGTGCACTTGCTGTCATGCATATGCCATTATAAAGACATGACACATCCGAGGTTTCAGCTCTCCAAGGTAAGGGCTTTAATTTCTCCCCTGAGTCATGGACCCAAACCCATCACTTTAAGTGTGACAACACAGTAACCCAGGGGTTTTGAATAATTACTATTCACTCTTAATATTTCATATTCACATAAACCATCATCCACATACACATAATCTTAAATATCATTTACATTTATGTCAAATCTCTCACACTGGATTCTTGACTCTTTCTCCCCATGAATTAGTAAGAGGATGAGAGAACAGCCTGGCTTATATAGAGCACTAACACAGTAGCATTCATTTATAATTGACAAACAAGTCCCATTCAAATCTACAGTGCTTCAAATCAAACGGCAACATTTTCTACACATTCAACGACAAATCGAGGCCATTAAAGGGTCGGGGTGACACAACGCACTTTAATGGGGCTGGGGGCTCGGCTAAATGAAGATCTAGGTACAAATGATGATCTAGGTGCTGTAACCTCTATGTCCAGAGGTAGGTTAGATGAATGCAAGAAGTGAGGCAGACCTATTAACTCTGTTTCTGTAATGTAGAGGGCTTGTTGCCACTAATGAGTGTGGAGGGGAACAATAATGACCTCTCAGCTCCAGCAGGGACCCTTAGAGCCTGCTACCTTGTCTGACAAGATGAATACAGGGTGTGAGAGGAGAAGAGAGGAGAGGAGAGGAGAGGAGAGAGGAGGAGGGCAATTACGACAGGCAATTCCTAAGGGAGACATATATAGAGAGAGAGTAGGTGGAAGAAAGGAGAATATGAGACAGAGAGAGACAGAGTGAGAGACAGGGAGAGAAATGGAGAGACTGTATACCATCTTCCCGCTATTTCCCTCTCTCCCTCTCCCGCCTGCATCGCCATGGAGACAGCTTCCAGGCAGGAAATGTTCGCTCCTGTGTGTGTGTGTGTGTGTGTGCGGTGCAGTGCTAGAAAATTAGGTGCAGACACACACATACACACTGAAGTGTTCTTGTACGAAGACACTGATCTCCCCCCACATGTGACACCATCCTACCTAACACAAATAGCTATATTGAGAAAACCATGCAAGTATATTGACAGCTTTATCAGACCAGAAGCAGTAAAAGACTGCCGTAAAGACGTAATGGTGATGAAACAGAGGGACAACAGACAATTGACACAGCTGTCAGAATAAACATGGGCAACAACTGACTTCATGTTTACCCAGCTTGGTTGGATGTAATTGCATGTTCTGTAGGAAATGCAAACACATTAAAACATGAAATATGACTCGCTAAGAAGAAACTCAGCAACAAGTGAAGTGAAAATCTGTAGATAGAAACAGATCTATCCAGAGAGTATAACTGGAGAACATGCCAACTCTTGAGGGATTTCATTTGGCAGTTTGTCAATTACCCCAATTCACTTGTCATTTTGCATGATTAGCATTGGCTTAATGACACTGAGAAAACTCCCATTGAGCCTAGTTCAAGCGTGTGTGCATGTATGTATGTGTGGTATTGTTCCCTTTGTATTTCAGGCAGAACAACCATCATTATCCTACGCCGAGGACAACAATGACCCAACCAGCTGCAAGGTTCAGACATGGATTTGGATCGGCAGAAAGCATAAATACTTTATGTAGCATTGCTGGGGAAACATCAACAATGGTGACACATGCATACTTCACCCGAAGGCACACACTCAGGCGCACACACAGCACACCATTACCGCTGCCAGTGATGGGATTACAATTGTATGCTCCCTCGCCCGACACATTGATAGACCATAACTGCTCTGTAGACACTGTAAATAAACATCAGACAGCTTTTTGACCTCGGGATAATGTGCCTCACAGAACAGAGCTGTTTAAAAGCCTGTGTTCATTCTGAATCATCTATTGCTGAAAACATTCGTCGAACAACAGCCACAGATGCTCCGTGCCATATGGGGTATTTGTTGGGAGTGTGGCAACGGCAAGCACAGGTGAACAACGGAATCAGTGAACGTAACATCAATGAGGATAAAATGCTCATGGAAACCTGTGGGAGGAAGCTGTAAAGCAGGTCAATCCTGAGATGATGGAGTGATGCAGCAGTACAAAGTGCATTCAGCAAGACTGGCTAGACGTTTGATATTTGATCTGATTTATGAAACAGCAACCGCTTCCTCTGTTTTCCATTTCGTTGCGTTCTTTACTATGAGTATGGGTATGGCGGTAATGCAGTAGGTAATGTACAAGCATAGAAGACCATAGAAGATGCATAGACATCCCCATAATGTACCCATGCCCTCTTGGGTATTATGGATTTTATATGACAGATACAAGAAAAAAGTTTGAAACGTTTTCTTCAACATATGTATACATACATAAAAAAACAGGAGAAAACAAGAAAGATGGATAACCAACTCCCAGGTTATCGCAAGAGTGGGAATTATCAGCATGGCTCTCTTTGACCAATCAGGTTGCGGGAATGTTGGTACCCCTTGTATAATGGAGTGTGATAAGATCGAGGCTTCGGGGGACAGGAGGCGCACAAAGTCTCTCTGAGCTTAGACCATTTGCCATTCATACCGCATCTTGTAAATAGAATAACAACAGCACAACATCACTCTTTCCCACCACACCCTGAATATATGTTTTGCATTTCTCTGATCTCAGGCTTGCTCTATTACCCCCCTGACAAAGTAAACAGTTGGAGCATGAATAATTTCCAGGCGCCGCCCTTAGAGGAGTTTCTGATATAAAAGCAGCAGGGACTTCTAAAAATATCATGGATAGACATGAATATTCAAAGGCTGTGGATTTCTCTCTGTTATTCTGTTTCTGATCAGCCAGCTGTAGCCAAGCTACTTCTAACACTTCCCATAGTGTTTGGATGGGGAATGATTTTTTAATGCCTTGCATTATTAAGTATCACATGATCTGACTCCAACAATCAATGTACAATAATTGTAATATTGTACTGTCAGCTGTAAATTTGGAGATTTTTAACCTATATATAATTTGTCATTATATTTGTCTTTCTGTCATACCTGTAGTACTTGGACCCACAGACAATATTGGATCCTGAGTCAGCTGTCATGCTGTCAGCTGAATTGTGTCATGCAATCAGAGCTAAATTTAATTTATGTACTTTGCAACTTTTCTGTTGACTCTCAACTCCCCTGTGGAACCTACAAATGGCTTTTTTTGAAGATATGATCATCAAACCTTCTTTGGACTCATTGTTAGCAGCAAGAGGCCTGGCAACTTGCCGTTGCAACCGACTGCTGACAATATTCTCTGCGGGTCCAGGTACTGCAGGTATGTAAAAGACAAATTATATATAGGTCCAAAATCAGTGAACTTATCCTTTAAATCTGCTTGTTCATAGCCTCATTACAGTATGCCAACAGGACAAAAATAGGTGAATGGGATTCAGGCCAGACAAGGGCTGCGGCAAGTGTGGAGCCACTTTCTCAAATGGAGGTTGAAGCCAGCAACTTCTAGAGAGGTGTCTGTTTGGATGCCAAAGATACTCACACACCAGGTTTCTACAGTAATCAGCTGTGGGGTGAGAGAGAGAGAGGGAGGGAGAGAGCGAGAGAAAGAGAGAGAGAGAGAGAGAGAGAGAGAGAGAGAGAGAGAGAGAGAGAGAGAGAGAGAGAGAGAGAGGGAGGGAGGGAGAGAGAGGGAGAGAGAGAGGGAGAGAGAGGGAGCGATAGAGAGAGGGAGAGAGGGAGAGAGAGGGAGAGAGAGGGAGAGAGGGAGAGAGAGGGAGAGAGAGGGAGAGAGGGGGTGGTTAATCATCTTGATGGGAGCCGGGTGGCTTTTGGACTGACAAGATCAGCATGAACGAGCAGGGATGGGACATCCTTAGACTCAGTGTGGGCTGCTGGGTATGTGAGTGGGTGTTGAGAAGAGGGTCTCAGCTACTATTGTGTGCACACAATGCGTTTAAGGACCTAAACCAGACTGGAGCACTGTGTTATGCCACACTGAGTATATGCCAAAGCAGAGTGCACTGCAGCAGAATTTAATATAGTGCAATTTGGTTTGAATCAGTTTCTAAATGAATCACTCTGCGGATGGCTCAACTAATTCTCTGTGAAGATACTGTTCTTACCAACGGGCTACAATGGCAACATGAATATTCATCCAGTTAATTTTTCATAACAGCTATTCAAAGAGCAGCGAGGCCTTGCTGGCTCGACTGGATGCTCATGAGAAGGTCATTCACACAATATGAATGAATCCTCTACCCTTGCAAAGCGGAGACACAGCCTCACACTGAGAATACAGTCATTCAAAGCATCTCTGCATGTCTGTCAAGGTCAGTCAAGGACTCATAGTATAAATGTGCAGCTGTAATAGGAATACATCTTTTTCCACTGCTCACTTTATTGTGGACTGCACTGTATGTTTCAAAAGAAAGTGCAAGTAGATGAATAATTGTTCTTCCTTCACCACCTTGCAGAGCAATGATGATATTAGTGGACCAAAGGAGGAGACCAAGTTTCTTTTATGATACTCAATAGCTCCATAAGGGGGAAAACCATCTTTTCACCAGACCGCAGCAAGGTCTGAGTGCAGGGTTAAGTGCATTTTATATTCGAACACAGCGTAAAAGTAATGTAAAGAACCCGGTGGCACTTACATTTAAGTTTTTATACTTCTGCGTTGATGTGCGTGTAGCGTGTCGCAGAAATCCCATACACAGGGAGGCAGTGTTTATAAAAAATTATATCGCACCAAAACGAGACATAGAAGAAGAGAGGAACCAGAAGCAGATGTGATGACAATCACCAGTGTTGGAGCAGTTGGAGCTTAAAGAGTTGGATGACGTCATGATGGCCCTTATGATCAACCAATCAGAGTGCGCGACTCCACGTAGACCTGGTGCAAAGTTGAGATTTTTGGGCAGGGACGCAACACCTATGCAGAGACCCTTTTCAACCCCAAATACGCATCAAATAGCGTCAGTTTCTTTAGCTGCCAGGGGTAATATTTCAGCCAGGGTCTTGAGGAAAGGTTAACCATGAAGCCACCCTGCTACCGAAGATAGCTAGGTGGATAGGTCAGTCCTTCGCAAACGCCAATTCACCAAAAGATGCTCTTCTGTCCTGAAAGGGCCAAAGAGCCAAAGAACTGGACTCTGAGGTTTCAATGAAAAGCCAAATCAAAACACTCCAGGTTGACTCCAGGGGGTTCAGTAGGCTGTGCTAAAAAAGACAGCTGAAACGTTTGCGGCTAGATGAGTGTTTTGGATGAGAAACACAATCAGAAGACTCTTTCTGAGAGGTTCTTAAGATCTTACCCTGCGAGAGAGACAGAAATGCTGTGAGAGGCTATTTAAGATTCAAGATTCAAACCAGAGTGTAGATTCCTGCAGAGCTTAAGCCTCCACTGTGTGAGAGGCACCACACTGAGACCTCAGCAAGGAGCTGCCTGAACTCTGGAGGCTCGCAGATTGGATGATGGCAACCTTGAGGCCAATTAAAAAGGTAAAAAGGCTCTAGAGAGTGAGGATCTGCTTGGTAAGCATTAGTCTCTCTCAGGGACAAGTATCAAAGAAAGATCCCATGGTCTCTGAACAACAAACTATAAATAGTAAGGCTCAGAAAATGGCAGATGAACTGAAAGTCCTTTTGTCAGAGAATAAAGACCATATGGGCTTGAAAAGAGCTGTGGAAAGCCTTTTCATGCGTAAGAATATGACATGAGTATGTGGAAGAAACATATAAACTAGACCGCTCCAGGACATGGACATGATGTTTAACATGCAAACAGTCCTGGAACAAAGCACAAGGACTCTCAGGAACTTTAAATGGAGCATGGAGGTTTGGAGAGTAGCCACAAAGAACTTGACATGGTATCCTTGAACTAAAATTCACCCTGTATTGAAAGATGCTGACGACATTCTCTGCTCCCCTACATTTTGCTGTTGTGTAAATTATAATAGCAGTGATACTAAGACCTCATAAAGCCTTTCTACTGATGAATATTAATATTTGAATGTGAATTGGTCCTATCATCAAACCAATTCACAGTATATCTGATTGAAATTTGAATACTCAGCACAACAGCAACAACAAAAACAACTGACTGAATCCACACTGTGTGCACCTCTAATATCAGAGCAGCCACATTTTGTAGTCATGCCTTTATTATATTCAGTAAAATAAAGCATTCCAATTTTGATTTTTTTCATGAATATTTAAACTGACAGTAAGACTAGGACATAATATGGTCCTAACCGATTTTAGGTTTGGAATTCGTCTGATAATAGTGTTTTGGCTGATGCAGAACCAACTTTTACACTGACAATAGGACCCATATCAAAGTAAAGCACAACCATTTATTCCAATCAAAAAAATTGCAGAACCGCTGCTGAGAGCGACACTACAGTCAAATGACAGATGAGGTTTTACTATTTGGATAGTATACAATGCTATGCTGCACAAGCAATTTAAATGGAAAACAGACTGGTTGATCAAACAAAGAGAGACCCCGTTAATTCAAAATATGAATGTGATACAGTTTATATATAAGGTCGGGCCACTTTCCTCTGAACCTTTTTGCCACTGCTCAGTTGATTTGTTTTTCCCAGTTGACAAGAAAACATCTTTCTTCTCATTTCACACAGCAGCCACTCTCAGAAAAATAGGAGAAAATGCACATATCACCAAGTCCACTATACAAACACTATGAAGACAGCTTAACTATACCTAATTATAGTTTTCCTGTAAAAAAAAAAAAAGGGGAGGAAATAAGAAAAATACACCACCACTGTTTTCTTTTAACAGTGTTACAGTGCTTTAGGGTGGATTTTGTCCTTTAACAATTTGTTGATATGCAGCGCTTTGTGTTAAAAAACTCACACTATCAACTAAAAAGAGGCACCTTTGGTGTTGTGCATTAGGTGATTTACATGACATTTACATAAGTGAGCTCATACAAAGCAATATATACAGTCAGCCAGAATTCCTACTTAAAGAACTGCCATGGAAGTGGAGAAACGGTGACGGAGGAAACACTCTCATGCCAACAGATGCTTGTAGCTCACCACTTACCACGTCCCCAAGGAGCACAATCCATTTCCCCGACAGCAGCACAGCCCCCTTAAACACGACACTGCTCACTTATGGTGACCGCTAACATGAAACATGCTCATTAAGAAACCTGCTAAACATACTGGTGGTGACTGCAGAGATGCTGAATTGATCGAAAAGATGTTAAATTTATTTTTGGTCATCCATACTATAAGGATTGTCAACTGCGTGGTAATCACGACAACTGCATCCTCGCACAGGCCAACAATAATGTAAGGTAATGAGAAGATCAATAATGTGATTATTATTACCATAATATATGCAAGCAATATTTATTCAACAATCAATAGCAAAGGGCAAGATTTACTTGGAGTGTAAAGAAACTCTGTCTTTTCTAAAAGACCACTGACCTCCACAAAACCCTGATTTGAATTTCAATATTGAATTTTATAATAGTGTAAAACCTACAATTAGAGTCATCATTCTTGTACATACTAACTGGATAATTCCTGCTGAATTAAATCAACGAGAAATTAGACTATTCCTCAGTTTGCCGGGGAGAGCCAGTGCCTTAAAATCGACACTCGTTTCTTCTTGTTTTATGCCAAATGCTGCGTATGAATTTGCCCCAAATTTTAAATATGTAACAACTGACACATTTAAAATTGATTCCCATTCATTTGGCTTCAGTAGCTGTCTGATGGGTGAACAGTTGGGCTGTTCCACTTTGACTCTCACGCCGTCTTTAATAGAATAGATAGAATAGAATAGATCTTTATTGTCATTATACTCATGTACAATGAAATTTCGCCTGGCTCCTCTCACTGTAGTTAAAAATAAAACAAATAAATAAAAACAGTAATAAAAGCAATAATGGCAGCATAGTGTTACGAGTTAAATTAAACATTTACACTGTTAAATTAAATTTACACATTTACAAATTTATATTAATAAATAGATTTTAAGTGCTCGTCCTAAGCTCCTACTTCAGAGACCTCGGAAGAGGCGAATACAAGTGCGTTCGGGAAATAATAGCTAAATGGATCCAGTAACAAAAGTAGTTTTGTGGTGGCTGTTGTTTTATCTTATAAATCACGTGGCACAGAGCCGCTTTGTGAGGAGAAAATGCACATCAGGCGTGTAACTGACTTAATCGATTAGCCAAAATTTGCTGTACATGCATGACAACTAAAAGTTAAAGAAAAGAGTGAAAATAGAAGTATGCATCAATAATAATTACTTCCACAGAAAGCCAAACAATAACATAATAATATAATACATCACTTTTATCATCAATTGTCCATGCTCTCCGCCCCCTGCACATCACATCACAAACATTGCAACTCAGATATCCTGAAAGATTCTCACTTTCCCACAAGTGATCTTATCAGAAGTGCTGAAACTACACTAATCAAACTAGCTGAAACTGGTTGAATCTGGTGAGAGAGTTTGCAGCATTACAGGAACGTGTACAGAGTGAAGACGGGTGCGAACACTTAGTCAAGGTGCTGGGTTGAGTGCACATCAGCAGAAAGTTGATAAAAACACACAAACTGTTGTCTGCCTTTTCACCATTTACTATGACAAGATGGCATCTGACAAAGATCTATGTTGGATCGAAATGTTTTCTTTGAGTTTTTGTCACAATAACTGGTGAACAGGTAGGTCTAAACTTTCTGCAGCATTACCAGAACAACTATTAGTAACTTTACAATCCAGGTCAATCCAATCCTTTTGTATCCTTTCCTTTCTAGAAAAAAAGGTAATATACCCCCCCAAACACAATCAAAGCATTATATCCAACATGTGCAAATTACAAAAGTGAACTGTGTGCTTTGGTGCTCACAACTGTGAAAAATTTCCAAAACAGTCCCGTGTACAATCACCATTGCAGACACATTCCATGCCATGCAAGCATGATGCTGCCAGGGACTTACTGGGCGTTGGTTGAGTCCATACTGTACTCCTCCTGATACCTGGACGCAGCACACATGGACACAGATAGGCACAGGTTAGGAGAGAGCAGTGGGACGAGGAGGCGAGGAAGAGAAGGAGGGAGGGGGAAATAACGACCTCAAGATGCCACTACAAGTTATTTGCATTTTTACTTGCGTCTTGAGTCCGAATGCAATCTGTTCAAAACCTCAAGGGAAATCTTGACCACATACTGTGCGGCTAGAAGCAGCCGGTGGAAGACGGGATCTGATGCGCTGGGAGCCGATACAGCGCTTCCTGTGGGAAAATCTACAAAATCGATAGATGGGAGAAAATATACATGCGGAAGTTTGATTTTGTGGTTAAAATCCATTGTGAATGTCTTGGAAACAGAAAAGTCAATGTCCATGTCCACTGATTGCCCACTGTCCGACGTGTCCGTGTGAACTCTGGTATGCGCAGATCAAATTTCAAAATGAGAGCAAGTGAAATGCGGACCACACATGCAAATCCTAACATACAAGGCTGCATCATAAAAAGCCATTTACTGGGATCACTGGGTTTGTCTGATCCACGTATATTTTGATCTGCGTGTGCTAGAGGCAATCAGTGAACATGAACATGGAGTTTTCCATTTCTGAGACATTTAAAGTGGATTTAAAAAAAAAAAAAGATCTTTCGAAAGTCTTTTTTTCACATCTATCTGTTTTGTCAAGCAGGAAGCTGTTACACCCGTCTTCAACCAGCTGCGTCTTGCTGTTATGTGGTCACATTTCCTGCAAAGGTTTTCAATGGGTTTCGTTCAGACTCAAAGTGCAGGTACATGCAAACAAATTGCAGCAAATCTTGAGGATGTTCAGGCTAGGAGGGGAACAGAATACGAGTTTTGGAGGCATGCTATTACTGGACACATGCAAGGCAAAAGCTAAACATTAGGTTAATTAGAAACAACGCTTCAACTGATTGAAGAACAGATGGGACACTAAATGCAAACCACAGGGGATCAGTGGACACACCCTCTCTTGGTCAATCTCACTGGCCGCCATATTGAGATGACCATAAAGAGAGGGGAGTGTGTTACACTGGAGGAACTGACAGACAGAGACGTATCCAAATATTGATTTCGATGGCTGAAAAAAAAGATGGATAATAGGGTCAAAGGTTGAACATACAGTATGATTCGATGAAGAATAAGTGAAGTCGGCACTGGAGTGCGCTCTATAGCATTCAGAGACTCCCTCTGAAACCATGACTGAACCATGAAAATTATTGGATTTTAAACATAAATATACATTTTCCGTATTTATTCTTTGACCACAGAGAATCGAACAGTAGGCTCGTTCGATAAAAGAATGCAGTGTCCTGTCTGTTTTGTGTAAATAGAGGAATATGCCTGAGTAGTGATCCTACTGGGTAAGATGCAAAGTTTGATTTTATTGAAGACAACTCTAAAAATATAAATTTCAGTACGGGTAGATGGATAAAAACATTCAGCCTAGGATGAAATCTCTCTTAAGTCTGTAAGAGATCAAAGCCTTTCTGTTGGTCTCTTATAAAGAAGTACAGAAGAAATCTGTGTCATAACAACTTCATTACTTGGCACTCCAGGCTGTAGAGTTGAAAAGTTTCTGACAAACGTCTGATCATCCCATCATCATCCCATTTACGCCTCACTGAAGGGATTAATGGAACGTCCATTAGACACAGGAAGTAGTTAGGCCGCCTGAGAGGAATGGTACCACCCGAGTGTAAACAAATCAGTAGAAACCTTTAGCGACTTCACCAACATCGCAACGGTTGATTATTACAGCCCCCAGGACTCATTAAATCATCAACTGTGGGACTCAATTACTGTCAAATACCATTTAGCAGAGTTTTGACGAAAGATAAATATCTGTTACGTTCATTCTGCTGACGCTGACTTTCTACCAATAACAATTAAGACTATTTCAAAATGCTGTATATCCAGTTTGGAAAAGAATCATTACCTGAAGTTCATCACTCAGTATCTCTAAAATATAGAGGATGCTCTCTATAAAAGTGTTAACACGTTGTCAACCGCGAACTCTTTTAGTTTTTAGTTTAGTTTTAGCACAACTGGGCGTCACTTTTTCACAAGGTGGATATGGCATTTTGGAAGTAAACTCTGTATGTGAGAGAGCAACACTTCATTTATTGTACAGGTACATGGGCACCAGCATGAACTGTACAATACAAATGCTGCCTGTGCCATTCGCTACGCATCAACGGTCAGGTACAAAGTCAGTCCAGAAGTAGAATAGTACAATCTCAGAATTATTAGTCTGCTTATCAGAGTTCACCGGGGGGAGATCCACAGCAAACAACGAGCTCAAATCCTCCGCTGTGATCTGAGTGCCGGTTTTGTGGTTGTCCGGCAACACATTTATCACCATAATGAACAATAAAGATGCTATCTGAGCTGCTAAGAGCTAAGAGCAATACAGAAGAGGCTAAGATAAACAGATGTTCCCTTCGCTTCCATTAGCTTCCTATTGATAATCTGTTACCGAAACACACAACGACTCCCTCTGTCCCTCTCTCTGTCCTGCCAACACAACACAGACAAATCTGACTGCTGGAAAGTTTCAAACATCCTAATATTCATGCAATTTGCCTCCTACTGCCTGACTTGTCTTGCCCTGTTGATGATAAGAGAGCATACAACGCAGCAGCAAATTGATTCTCACCTTTTGAAGGCAGATCCGGAACGCCAGACATGAGCTGAGCGACAGGGAGGAGGAGTGAAAATGACCGGCACCTTCAATCAAAGTACGCTTTCACCGACATCAGCTGAGAAGTGTCCTCAAGGACTCACCGGCGTAGCATGGGGGGCGCCACACTGATCTCTGCAGTAATTTCAAGGATGAATGGGATTTGTAGTTTCCAATCTATTTCCTGCACCGGGAAGCTTGCCAGCATTGCCCCCAAAACTACAATTCCCCCTGCCTGGCACGTCACAGAGTTCTCTGAGTCAAAAACATGACCAAATATATCCATCACCTGAACTGTCAATTTCATACTACAACGCACAACGGCATATATCTTGCCCTGCAGCTGAATTTATCCAAGCCTTAATCTGTAAGGAAACTGCAATGACACATAGATGATACATAGATGCTCTGTGTTTGTGTTTGTGCAGGTTAGGAGTGGATGGAGGTCACATGACTGCGGAGGAACATGTGTACGTCTGCTATGTGTAAGTGAATCATTAAAAATACATGGTCTCAGTGATAACAGCATTTCATAAGAGCTCTCTGCTAAGCACATCATCAAATCAGAGTGCTGGCCTCCCCGCCCGCCACAAATCGACTCCGTTCTGACAGGTCCGTCCTGCCGATAATCCGCCCAGGTTTCTGGTTTTGGGCTCACACACCGTTTTCAGTGGAGTGAGCCTGAGCCAGAGCGGACTGTGAGAGAAGATGCCTTCGGTTTGACAGCGACCTCACTAGTCTCGCTTCACTATTGATTCTCCGCTAACTGATGCTCCTGAGAAGCAGGAACAGGAACGCGAGACGGAGGGTGTGAACGTGGCGGCATACATACACACTCTGTAATGATGCTCAAGGGCACACACAAAAACACATTAAGTTCACAGACGTACGCACACACACCCAAGGACATGCAACTGCACACACATGTACACACACACACACACACCTCAGTGCTGTAGAGACTTAATTAAAGGCTACTTATCCATGTTTTTGAGTCTCTTATGACATTCAGGGTCTTTTAAAATGCAGATTTTAGTTAGGAACAGACATACCAATCAGGGCACTTTTTTCTTTTTTTTTGGGTTCTCAACTCTCAAGTCAACTGATGAGAGATTCCATCCATTCAGCTTAATGAACAATAATGACAAACACCACGTAATTTACCCCAAGGACCACATTAAAACCGCTCGTTAAACTGCGGGCGCTCAAATCAAAATGAAAACATAATTCTTCTGTGAAAGCAGAGGGCTATAAATAAAGACTAACACAAGAAAGAGGAGGGGACGTACAAAGGCAGGCTACGTTTAAAAAAGAAAAAAAGAAAAAAAGGACAACACATAGTGAAATATAGTACATTAATTTGCTATTACTGTGTAACTAGGCAGCCATGAATGTCGCAAGGAGAGAGCCACAGCTTGACAACTGATTAATGAACAAATAAATCTGATTTCTCTGTTTCACTTGCGAGGAAGGCAGCATGGGAATCTTAGGATACAACCATCCATATATGTGTGATGCATTAAGCAAACAACTACACTGAGGGCAATTATACAGCCACATAACTATAAAGATAATATAAAATAGCTGAGAGAGAATGTAAGCAAGAAGGGGTAAGAGAAGATTTACATCAGTATTTAGTGAAACAGGTTACACGTCCACTAGCTTCCCATCAGTTTATCCTGGTTGACTATGATACTCTCTTTTTTTAGCTGTTAAAGCTGCTGCGGCTTATCTAAGATCTGTTACCCGAGGTATAGCTCTTACTTTACTAGGTTGAGTGGAGCCTCAAAAGGTGGATTGGGGCTAAACCGTACATTTGCTGCTGATACTAACATCACTCTTAAATGCACCTGCGGCATAAGAGGGGTACTACACCATTTGAAGAGGATAACTGTATTTAAGTGGCAGCCGTAGGATGACAAGAATGCGCGTGGGAGTAGGGGAGACCTGAATCTAAATAAGTTAAAAGCCTGCTTGGTGTGCAGGAGGGTTTGCAATTAAACCCAGTTAAGATTATGAAATCTGTCTGGAAGCTGACCTGATTATGAGCGAATCGCATGTACTTGATTTATCTTTCATTATGTCAAAAGATGAAGTTCAGTGGAGTCCAGTTATATTCCCATACCTGCACTGTCATCAGGCCATACCGTGCTATTTTTAGGCTGAAATTGCCTATACCTTATTTTTGTCAGTATTCAATATCTTTAAATTTAACCATTCTAATGCCCCAAAAATGCCAAGGATTTAGTGTTTCCCCCAGAATTTTATTCTTGCCAGGGTGTAAAAGCCTCTGAAACAGCTATTTAGACCATCATGTAACACTAAAACTCTCCAATGAAACCCAGACTAATTAAATTCTTTTTGGTGTCCTGGTGGCTAAACGCATACCATTTACCCACAATGCCCTGGGATCAAATCCTTTCTGTCTCTCTGGACTTAAAACAGTCCAGTCAAATAAAGGCAAAATGCCCCCCAAAAATGTATCTTAAGTTCTTTTAGGTGGGTTAGCAGCTCTTTAAGGCAGGGTGACCTAAATTATAAATAAAATGTGCAAAGAAATTTTTTTTATTGCAGATTTTACAGACTTATTTTGTAGCTGTGGTCAGCAAGAAACCTCCATCATATCAGCAGCGGATGACATGACTGGCTGATACCCAATATTTAATAAAAGGCTAACATCAACTTGATATACAATATATTGGTCTAATCCTGGCAATAGGTACGGCAAACCACTCAGACAAATTGGCAATACACTTTGGCAACCACATTTTTTGGCTGCCAATGTGGCGGCATAGGTGTGAAGACTAAATAAATCTGAGCAAGTTTACCATTCTGTTTTGAATGCATACTGTTTAGTGTTTAAAGCCTCATTTAGTCTCTTTACAGCCTAAAGTATTGAGCTATCCATACCGTACACAGAATACTGTAAACGCTAATGTCAAGGGGGTTCCCGGGAGCTGTAACTTATGCAGTAATAAATAAATATCAGATGAGGAGTGCTTGATGGCGATGGTCCAGATTATTGATTCTCTCACTCCTCCCATCATTCTCCGGCCAGCTGGACACAAATCCCACGCTGATCACATTTCACAACCCAGAAAGCTCTCCGCTTCCTGACAGCATCCTGTCAGCCTGTAGTGTCTGGGGAGGGCAGACAGAGGCTGGCGGTTGATGTTGCAAATAGTATATATAATATATAATAATATATAAATAATAGAATAACGCAAGCAACCTCTAGCGTTTTTTGTATTTATTAGGGCTGTCAATCGATTAAAATATTTAATTGCGATTAATCGCATGATTGTCCATAGTTAATCGCAAATTAATCGCACATTTTTTATCTGTTCAAAATTTACCGTAAAGGGACATTTTTCAAGTTTTTAATACTCTTATCAACATGGGAGTAGACAAAATATGCTTGCTTTATGCAAATGTATGTATATTTATTATTGGAAATCAATTAACAACACAAAACAAATATTGTCCAGAAACCCTCACAGGTACTGCATTTAGCATAAAAATATATTCAAATCATAACATGGCAAACTCAAGCCTGCTAAATTTGACATTACTTTGTAATATGACTAAGTATCTCACACAATGTAGTGTGTCCAACCTTTTTTTAAACATTAACACAAACGGACTGAAACAATCCAGGGACCCACACAGGTCAAGCATTTACCAATATGCTCAAATCACAACTCATGGCAAACTCAAGCCCAAGAAACGATGCATCTCAAAAAACAGACTCATTGTACAACAGGTACATTGGTCAGCTAAATTTTCCATTACTTCAGTATAGATCAAAGATCATTTGCACTTATAAAGCAAATCACAATGTAATTATGTCCAACCTCACATATCACATCACAAAATAAAGGCTCACAAAAACATCCCCTTGTTCTATTTGGGATCAAAACAGGATAATAGAGAATAAAACAAACAATAAATAAAGTGAGCAGGAAAGAGTGGAAAGGGAGTATAAGAAAGAAAATTACAGAAATAGGACTCTTGGATACTGCAGTTAGGCTTTACTTCCATTTCTTTGGATACAGCAGTTAGGCTATACTTCTATTTCTTTGCACCAAGCCAGCTGCTTAAACAGACAAGCCTGTTTACATTGTCGGATGACAGGGCAGCTCGCTTCTTCTGCACAATATGCCCAGACAGTGAAAATAACCTCTCACATGGTACTGATGTGGCAGGTGTTGCCAAGTACTTGGGTGCAAGGCAGGCCAGCTTGCTGTGTGCCCCTTCATGTTTGGACCACCACTGTCGGGGACAGTCCTCCATGCCAATAGCAGGCTCTGCCCTGTAGCACTCCACACATTTCTCAATGGAGTCCTCTTCATCATCAGAGTCAAACTCTAGGGCAGCTGCTCTTTTCTTAGGTGGCTCAGATGTCGCCGGTTGCTCCGGCTGTGCAGGCCTCTCCTCCCTGAGCAAGGCACTGATTGAACCCCACACCTCAGCTCTCTCAGGTCTGCACAGACACTTGAGGGCCTTAAAGGAATAGTTCACCCAGAAATGAAAATTCGCACCCTCATGCCAGTTGAAACAGAGGTGAAGTTTGGCCATATAACACACAGGGAGGTTGCCAGCACAACTCCATAGCAGCCTTCTCCAAAACAACTGAAGTCAGTGGGGACCAGTTCTTCAGAGTTCAGAGCTCAGAGTTCAGAGTTCTAGATACTCAAAGACGCTTTACAAACAAAAACAACGAATAAAACAGAGAATAGAACATGTCGAGTGGGAAAAAGAGAAGACAGTTAAAATAAAACGCCAGGAGGCCAAAGGAGAGCTAGAGGTTAAAAGCAGTTTTGAAAAGGTTTGTTTTAAGGGATCTCGTGAATGTGGAGAGTGAGGAAGAGTCTCTGATGTCCTTTAGGAGAGAGTTCCATAAGGAGGGAACAGCAGTCGAGAAGGCCCCCAGGTCCGGTGCTTGGTCCTGATGGGGGGTGCAGGAGGTTGGCGTCAGCAGACCGGAGGCTGCGGGTGGGAGTGTGCCTGCGAAGGAGCTCAGTCAGAAAGGGGGGAGCCAGGTTGTGGAGAGCTTTGTAGGTGATGAGGAGGAGTTTGAATTGAATTCGCTGTGGGACGGGGAGCCAGTGGAGGTTTTGCAGGACGGGGGTGATGTGGTCGCGGGTACGAGAGCGAGTGAGCAGTGTTGAAGTTTTCTGAGGATTTTGGAGGATGTACCATAGAGGACGCTGTTGCAGTAATGGTTAGGGTTAATCCATCCCTAACCCTAACCCTAACCCTAACCCAATCCAGTCTGGAAGTGATGAATGCATGAATGAGTGTTTCCGCAGCTGAGACCTAGAAATCACAAGCTACTAGGCGGCGGGTGGGTGTTTCATTTGGGGAAGCTAATTTTAAACAGGTGATGACTGAGAGAAAACTATCCATATGCCAATAGAGTAGCCTATTTGCGTCAACACATATATATGAGAAGCGCAGAGTAGCGTGGAGAGGGTGGTCAATTCTGCAGGTTAGTCTGTTTACTAGCCTACCAACCACTAAGAATGGGCATATTTAGTTTTCACACACACACACACACACACACACACTCTCTCGCTCTCTCTCTCTCCCTACCCTCTTTCTCTCTTGCCCTCCCTCATCTCTCCCTCTCTTTCTCTCACACACACACACACACTTCTGACAAAGAAACACACGTTGGCTATCAATGAGCGTATCAATAAATTACCTGCAGGGCTCCAGCACTGTCTCCAACCTCTGCAGTTTCTCCAGCTCAGCTGTTGTTGGCATGGCGACGTTGGTTGTATGTAGGGCCAGTGCAGCTCTCAGTGGTTGTTGGTTTCTCTGCACATGCTTTATCATCTCCAGGGTAGAGTTCCATCTCGTTGACACGTCCTGTGTGAGTGACTCTGTCTTTTGACCATTTGCAATTTGCTGTTGTTCGAGCTCCGCGGCGTTTGGCGGACTATGTTTGAAATGCCCCACTACTTTTCTGCATTTTGCTAATGTGGTGTCAAACGAACTGTTCTGCAGAGACACTGTGATGGAGCGTTGGAGGCTGTCCGCTGCTATCATGTTGCGAGCACTATCGGTGCTGAGTGTGCTGACTTTATGTTCAATGCTCCACTGTTTTTCTACTTTGCATAAAGTGTTCGGCGCAGCAAAATGCCTCTTCTCTGTCTTCATAACAGTCAATGCATGCGACCGAAGTTCCCACTGCTTGTCAATGCGCATGTGCATAATGCGCTGTTACTCTGGACGAGGTAACTGTGATTGCTGAGTGAAGTCCAATAGTCCCCGGTGAGCGCAACCGTCGTAGCCACCGTCCCAACTCCTCCGCTACTTTTGCTTTCTGGTCTTCATACAAGTTGTGTATCTTCAATACGGTGGTGGCTCTCGAAGGTAATTCATAAGTGCAGTCGTTGGATGCGATCCGAATTATTTCACGCAGGCCCTCGTCCTCCACAATGTTAATTGGCCTGCAAGCTGTAGCCACCCATTTAGCTATTGTTGTTGAAAGGTTGCTGCTTGTAGGTTTGTCCACGGGTTTCCCTATCAAGCGTGGTCTGCCGTAAGCGAGATGTTTCGGGGCTAACGGGGCTGCCTGCATTAGCTGTGTGCTTGGCTAGCAAATGGTTTTTAAGACTAGATGTACTCCGGTGGTAACTCAATTCACATCGACAGTAACTGCAAATAACTTTGGTCTTGTCGACAGACCCATCTGGCAGGGCTTTGTAGCTGAACTTGCCATTCAAAATACCTTTTTCTTTATCCATTGCTTGCTAGTTGCTATCCGACTTGCAGTACCGGCGTTAATGCGTCAAAAAAAATTAGTGGCGTTAAAACGAATTTGCGTTAACACGTTATCGCGTTAGCTTTGACAGCCCTAGTATTTATGCATCATGTACAGTAGATTATATAGATATTTAGTAGGTACAGAAAGCATTAATCTGGATTTGAAACTATAAAAATTAAACTATGTGGTATGCATTATATCAGCAACCTGATCCATCAGCATGCCTTGTATGTTTGCTATCCACAAACATCTTTGTTAGATGATGAGGTATTTCAAGGTTATTTCAAGGTTCATGTTAGTAATTACCACATGGTATTGTTGTGGTGTGCAGTAGCCTCATTAGTATTTATCAACATGAAAGACTCTCTCCAAAAGCAAGAAATGACAGAACCAAGGGCCTAATTTGTAAAGTTGTACACATCTATAGCTTGAGGCTGCTCTATTGACAATCAATGGGAGGCAGACTGAAAATCATTCCTACAGAGCTGTACATTGGTGAGGTAATTTGTGTCAGTAAATACTTTACCTGCCTGCAAAATGATGCAAGAAACAAATCGTTCAATCAAACAATTCTTCAATCAATCAATCAACCAGTCACTTAATACATCAAAGATGGAGGGTGGGACAAACCCTTTTGTTTCTGTGTGCGGGAAACAGCAACAAATATTCACCTATACTGGTGCACGGGAATAACACATTTGAAAGCTGAAATTTAGAGATTCAAATGTACTTTAGAGATGAAACATTGGATATGAAACAGCCTCAGCCGTTTGCTGACACTGTGTATTAGATCCCCACACAAACAGTCCGTTTTCTCACAGCCGACGGCCAATTTGCTCTCCTTCCAGCCTGTTTGCAGCTGACTCACAGGCTTTTGAGAGTACACAAGGCTGAAGCTCTGATCACTCTAACTAAGAGACCTGCCACTGTTGCCACAACCACCAGCTTCATCATCATCATCATCGTTATTGCATTGATTATGAATATCATCAATGTCATTACTGCCATCATCATCACTAGCGGTATTTACATTATTATCATGACCACCATGTATTTCCTGCTAGTTGTGATGATGAAAACGCTAGAGCTGCAATGATTAAGTGATTAATCGATTAGTTGTCAACTATTAAATTAATCGGCAACTATTTTGATAATCGATTAATCGGTTTGAGGAATTTTTTAAGAAAAATAAGTCAAAATTCTCTGATTCCAGCTCCTTAAATGTGAATATTTTCTAGTTTCTTTACTCCTCTATGAGAGTAAACTGAATATCTTCGGGTTGTGGACAAAACAAGACATTTGAGGACGTCATCTTGGGCTTTGTTATTATCACCGTTACCATGACCACCATGTATTTCCTGCTCGTTGCGATGATGGAAAACGACAAGCAGATTGCTCTGAGCTACACCTGTCATCTCAAGCCTCACACCCATCTTCATCATCATCATCATGGCTGTCATCATCATAACCATCGCAATCACTGACATCATTACTGGTGCTGAATTTCATCACTGTTACCACTCGCTTGTATCCCCGATCAGTGTCATCTCAAGCCTGAAATCCCGGGGGAAAACGCCCTGCATCTGAATTTGGGCTGGCATCCTCTGACCATAACACACTGTGACATGTTTGTCCAACACAACGGGAACTAAGCAAAAGAGACATTTTGAGCCATGGGGGAAGGCAGTGCAGAGGCACACTTATTCAGCTGAAAGAGAAAACTGGATAGGGCTGAAATATTTGGGGTGGACTTGGCGCAGCACTGAAGACTTCTCAATGACTCTATTACCGAAGGGAAATTATAGTGTCTAGTGAGGGAGGCTGAGCGACCATTTCATTCATATTTACAGGGGCTTCACGGGGTTCACAGAGGAGCTTCACGATTATGACTAAACTCAAGATCTTCATTACTTTGCTAGATATTGTGATCACAATTATGCAGATCAGTCTTGATTATTTGAGAAATAAAATTACAACATCCTGACTATTTTCAAGTACTTGGTCATCCTATATGAAATGAAATGTTTCAATATTTCGGTCATGCCAATGTTGCTGTGATTATTAATTGTGGAAGCTAAAATCACAATGTATGATTGTACACAATTAACGTGCAGCTGACATGTCCGTGTTACTTATAGAACGTCTGTGACATTAGCAAAGCAAATGCAGCATGATTCAGTCAATAGATTCCTAACAGATTTCTGATGACAAACATAACTGAAAATGCCAATGCCCGATGAATGAATATTGACAGAAAGAAAAATGTGTGCTGCAAATGCCGAGATTGAACACACTGCACCAACAACATATTGGCTGTGCTGTGGGTTTTGACATGCTGCCAAACTCAGCACAATCTTTCAGTTTTCTGCCAAACCAGCCTCATGTAGTACTACATAGCTTCCTGAGAAGAGAAGTGTGTGAATCTGAGCTGTAATAGCAGCATTTCTGTAGACCATAACAAGTTTTTTTTCTCTTTATCTCTCTGTCTCTCTAAAGGAAAAAGGCGTTGTTGTAGGTCCAACCCACTTCACACAAACCACCATAATTTGTTTATCAAATGGTGCAGATGTGCACGTCTGCTCTACACATGTCAACAGAATCTCCCCTGGTTTGCATTTCAGTGTGATCTTTTTTTTTTCTCAGCCAACCTGAAAGCAACACAACATGGTTTCATCATGCCAAAATAATTTCACCATTGAATGCAGTGGGGTAATATATCCCCCACCCTCTTGTCTGGGACCATTATAGGATTCATAAAACTGTAATTGCAATGCAGCATCCACCGAATTATGTAATCACTAAACACTGCAGCCGTAAATTGAATCCCATTGATGCCGAGAGAAAATTGATTGACGGCAGAAAGGGACGGTCAGATTTGTGTCTGTGTTTGCAACCACTCTCTCTCTCAATATCTGTCATAAAACTGCCTCATAAAAAGGCGCACTTAATGTATTAATGTTTGCTCCCAATGGGGAAAACATACGACCCGGTGCGCAACGATTATGTCATTCGTATTCCTATATATTTCCATGGGCAATATCAATGCATGGGTAGATAGATTTAATGTTAATGGAATATTGATCACGGCGCGACTTTTGCCGAAGGATGATTACAAGCCAAGTTATCAGGAAGACTTTATATGCACCATGCGCTCCCGGCAACATACCAGCCGATATTTCGCGGATGCTGCAGGTTTGCAAACGAGCTGCATTCAGAAACATGCGACTTGGTGCGGATCTGCGGCAGCTACCTTTGGCCGGCATCGCTCCCGAAAGAGCCCATGGTCCTGATAGACATCGAGGGGTTGACCCAGGTGGGCTCCGGGGTTTTCTGAGCCTCCGTCTTGACGTCCGGGTCGATCTCCGAGGGCGACGGCGTCAGTTTAGCGCCTGCCATGTCCCTCTGCCTCCCGGGTTCCCTCCGGCAGCGCGCGGCAAATGTGTGCGTCCTGGTGTCACAACGGGCTCAGGGACCGACGCCGCCAGAAAACCGCATCCTCGTCTCACTTCAGCTGCAAGAAGGCAGAGTGAGAGTTTCTCCCTCCCTGCCGCATCACGGGATCTTCAGACAAAACTGAGCTGAACATCAGCTGTTCTCCTGGTTACTGAGCGTTCCTCTCCTCCATCCCGGGGAGATGTGAGGTCCCATCGCGTCCAGGCTTCAGACGTCGTCGTCACTCTGTAACGTCAAGCGTTCAGCCAACCCCAGACTGGGCGCCCCAACGGGTTACATAACTGCCAAGATGGTTAACGCTTCTGTGATGATCAGATTCATTTTGATCGGAGATCCTCAGCCGACATGACAATCATTCATTCGCCTGCCATCCTGTCCATCAGTGGCCAGAGGACAGGTGCGTCACGTGGTCTCAATTAATTTCAATAAGCCACGAAGTTGATTTCTGAAGCTCTTTGGACCCAGAAGCTCACTCACACTTCTCAGTAACTGAATCACGATTTCTATTTTCTTTAAAACCACCAACAATTCAAGAGGCAATGAATCTAAGATGGAATATCACCAATCGTCCTTATAATAAAAGCTCTTCAATATAATTCAGCTCCCACTGACTATTATTATCTTATAGACTGATCATGGATAGACATGGTCTTATACTGAGAGACACCAGAGTTTTTCATTTCTAAGTCAACAGAGCTGCTGCCCAAGACAAACACACCACCTGCATGCGGTTTGCATTCAGGAAACACATACCACATTAGGCCTAGTTTCATTACATGCCATACCTTGAGCACAACCTCCATGACATACATTATATCTGTCAATCAATTTCAACAAGCCAGGAACCTGATTTAGAACCTCATACTTCTCAGCAGTTGAATGACAATTTCTATTTTCTTTAAACCATAGGGATCATTGTCAAGATAACAATTCAAGAGATGAATCAAATATTGAAGTATGTCAATTATATATCAACGAGCCACACAATAAAAGCTCTTCAATATTAGTAAGCAAGAAAGTGCATTTTTATTTATATAGTGTGTTACAAAACCAAGGTTACAAAGTGCTTCACAAAACAAAAAGTGCAAACATAGCAGTCAAAGTAACAAAAGACACACATAACATACAGACAATAGCATCAATAAAAAGGCAGCATGAAAAAATGTGTTTTAAACTGCTGTTTAAAACGTTCTATAGAGTTTGTTGATGTGACAGCAAAGATACAATCTCATTTTAATTTCAGCCAAGTGACAGCCTGAAGCCACTGGTCAGAAGACCAAAGTGACCTTCCAGTTTTATAAGGGGTAAATAGTTCACTAATATACTGTATATAATGGTGCCAGCCAGGCTGTGCAAAGCCTTACAGGTGATTAGGAAAACTTTAAAAATCGATCCTAAAGGTAACTGGTAGCTATTGTGAGGAGGCCAATATGGGGTTGATGATGTAAGACAGACGAGGTACCTTTAATGTCAGCAGCCTTACAGCTTTGCACTATTTGCAACCGCGCAATAGTTGCTTGGCCAAGCTATAAAGCGCTGCAGCAATCAAGGCAGGAAGAGACAAAAGCAAGGATGATTTCCTGGCAAAGATTTTGGCAATATTTCTGGAAAAGCAAGACTGAATTAGTGATTTCACATGATTTTCAAATTTCAAGTTAGGTGCCAGCAGACTAAGACACTGCCTAATCATGTCAAATAATATGATCCAGGCCGACAACAAGGACCTCAGTTTTACTCGAGTTTAGCTGAAGAAGATTTTGTGCCATCCGAGTGGCTAGTTTGTCAAGATACTTGGGTAAATTTATTCCGCTCCTATTGATTTTTATCATCTTATCAGGCCTATCGTGGATAAACATGGTCTATAGTCTTGTTGAAGGAAATTATGTTATCTTCATAGTCAATGCATAATCTATACTTAATGAATATAATCAAAGAGAAATATATATTTACACATTCCTTTGATCAGACAGCACACATACAGTACATGTACTATGCGCAGTAAGAAGAGAGTAGAGAGAAAGAGGCCTTTGATACCAGCTCATGCCAGTAAGTTTCTCGCAGACAAGCAAGAATAATGGGATTGTTATTGCCAGAAAGAGAGGTTGGATCCAATATTGTACGCAGAAGAGCATTCATATCAAGGACAAGGACAAGGACAAGGACTCAAGCAGACTATCCTTCTAGGTGGAGCATGATGTGAAGGGGGGTCAGAAGGTAGAAAAAGAAGCTGAAGATGAGAATTCTTGGTCAGACCCTTCACATATCAGTTGTATCATGTACTCTGTTATCTGAAGAATAAAGGCAAAGGAAAAAGAGTCCGAGTTTGTCTCATTCAATCTGTGTTCAGCTCCTCGAACCTGAAGTGGAAGAGAGAAGAAAATCCACTACGATGGTCTATAGACAAATGAGCTGATACCCCAGACAAACACGCCATTAGTATACTACCAGTTTGCATTTAGGAAACACATAATACATTAATTATGTGCCACATCCTGAGCACAATCTACATGAAACACACATCACATTATAGTATATACAGACAGTAACCTTGAGGTTAGAGAGGCAGACCTGTGAGCAGACGATTGTTTGAATCCTGGACTGACTGGGAAAATCTGGGAGGTGAAAATGAATGACAAACACTCCGTCTTTCAACAGCTCCTGTCAACATGCCCTTGAGACATTTAACCCCCAAACTGTTCCAGTGGAGCAGCTTAGCAGCCCCCAGTATAAGAACAACTTTAACTATGAAGCAAGGCACTGCTGTCACTCCACAAATAAAGATAAAGTTAAAAACATTAAGGGCAATATCCAGCTCCACTCCCATCCTAATTGCCAAACTGCATTATCCTATTTTACTGTAATGACTTGGCCTTGCATGGCCTAGCATAAACACATGCTGATCAATAAACAGCATATTCTGTGGGGTTTCTGGTATTTAAAACTATCCCACAGCAAAAACAAATCTTTGGAAGAAATGATCTTTGCGGTCTGTGTCATATAACTGATCAATAAACAGCATATTCTAAGGGGTTTCCGGTATTCAAAACAATCCCACAGCAAAAACAAATCTCTGGAAGAAATGATCTTTGCGGTCTGTGTCATACTGGTGGAGGGTGCGTACTGGCTTCGGATGAGTGCGAGGAAAACAAAGCCGCGAAGAAGAAGAATGAACTGAGGAAGCGAGGCAAAAAAATGGCAGAGAATGAGAGAGCTTTGGATGGAGAATTTAAAAAAAAAAAAGTGATAGGACAGGACAAGTGCAGCAGCAGCAGCAGCAGCAGAAACAGGTGCACAGCTCAGAGAAGCACAGATTTGAGAGTACACAGACACCTAGTGGTGAAGGAGGGAACTGCACCCTGCGGGTCTCATCTGGCAATAACAGCAATGTAGCAACAAGGAACAGGAGTCAGCCAATGTTGGATGAAGTAATGTATACGGTATATACACTACCAGTCAAAGAGTTGGACACACCTGATTGAATGCACTATGTTTTTCATCATCTTGCAGCCATTTTGATCTAAAGGCTCATGCTTAAATGCTTGAAATGTGTTTTTTAGACAAATATAAATAGTGAAGTTGATGCCTATGTGTGAATTTCTTTCCAAAGCCTTTGCCTTTCCATCAAGGCAAAGGGTGGAAGGAATCTAAAATATAAGATAGTTTTGATTTGTTTAACACTTTTTTGGTCACTGCAGAATTCCATTTGTGTTATTTCATAGTTTTGATGTCTTTACTATTATTCTAAAATGTGGAAAATAGCAAAAATAAAGAAAAATGTGGTGTGTCCAAACCTTTGACTGGCAGTGTATGAAGATATATAGATAGTAGGCTGAATAATCACTATCACGATAATCATGGATTTTTTTCTATATCGTTACATATCGATCATATGGCTGACAAATGCAAAATCACACGTTAAAAATAATCAAATTCATGTTCATCCCATTGAATCGAATGGTAAAGTTAGGTGTGATGTCAAACATAATTGAAATTTTCCAATAATATTCCTTGTTTGTTTGCATGTTTCATACCTAAATAAAATTTGCTTGTTATCATCAGTTTGGACAGCAGAATTGTGCATCACGATATATAGCAAAATCACCATATTATCACGATATGAATCCACTGAAAGGCGATAAACGGTCATATTGAATTATCGCCCAGTCCTAACACATGGCAGGATAGCCTTGCAGTTAGTGAGGTTGTCCCCCACCTAGAGGGGTCGGGGTCTGATCTCCATGCGAGGTCGACTTTCATTGAGCGAGCTGCTTATAACCCGACCTGCCTCAGGGGCGTCACACTAGCTGGTCGACCCTGCTGCACCCCAACCCGAGGGCAACAAAGGAATTTCCCCGTTGGGACATCAATAAAGTCTAATATATAGATGCTATACAAAGATCTTAAATCATATGTATTAATGTGCTGTATGACAAATTGACATATGCCACAAATCCCTCCAGTGACTTCAGACTGAATACATTGGATACTTAAAGTCACCAGGAAACTGTCTTGCTTCCCGAAATTCAATGTATTTCCGATTCAAACTGGATATTGGGGCGGGACAAAAGGCAGAGTCAAAAGTGAGCAGGTTGAAACAGGGGTTTTGGGATGAATACCAGGGTCTTTTCTCTACCCAGCCACTGTGGCAGGTAGATGACAATGTCTATCTGCCACTCAAAATTTTGACCTGCTACTTCTGAAAATGCCGCCACATATTGTTGTATGTTCACAGCTTCCAACAAACCAGAGTCTTGAGTGAAGAGAGAGTGGGCGGGAATGTTGGGGCAAATTTTCTGATTGACTCTCTTGATAATTGGCCAATACCATCACCAGAGACAGAGAGAGCGAGTGAAGTCTTGACTGTCAATCAAAGTGGCATAGCACCATAAGGGCCAATGGCATTTTCAAATTTGTAACCATCTCCCATTATAGAAATGTAACGTTTTATCAAAAATATTCATTAAACGAGTAAAATACATCCAAAAATATATCACTATACCACGTTGCCACTCATGTCACTTGTGAAAGTTGTGAAGTTGCAGGTTTTATATGATGAATGGAGCAGAGGGGAGGATTGTCCAAATATCTGTAAATCCAGGAAGTTTTTATAAATACAAGAAAATGTTGGGGTTTTTTTACAATTTTTTTGGCATTTATTGTTAAATATGTGCAGGTTGTGATAAGCAGAACTGGCCAACAAGGTGAAAAAAAAAAAAAAAAAATTTAATTGAATTGCAAGTTCAGTGAGTTACATTCCTCCTGTGTCCCCACTCTCAGCGTGCCTGTGAGGAGACTGATGCTGCTGCTGCTGCTGCTGATGGGTCAGATAATCTAGGAAGGGGCTTGCTGAGCCACCCGGTCTTCCCTAACGCTCCATAATCACCGGTCACGCCTCACTTCCACGCTCCGTGCTGCAGATGGGAGTCGAGAGCTGCGATAACGCCTCCTCCGTCAGAACGTATTAAGGCATCGAGCTGTCTGCTTGTGCACAGCATGGCCAGAGAACATGGGGAGTCCGGCCAATGCTACTAGCAGGCACACACACACACACACAGGCAAACACACTCACTACCAACCTGCCTGCATGCACACACACATGCACACAGAGACACAGACACAGACACACACACACACACACACACACAGGGCTGCTTTTGCTCACTGACTGCTGTCTTGCCAGCGGCTGTTTTGTGCGAAAAACGCTTCGACTACCCATTTGCTGGTCATAACCTTATGTTCCCTTAAGAAATTAAGGAGTTTGTGGGAATGAAAGTGAGTTTACTGATCCTTCAAAAAAAAAAAAAAAAAACACTGGTCCCTTCAAAACATTGCAGCCTAGTCTTCCGTGGGACCAGTAAAATCGTATTTAGCCTGAAATAGATTTTTCCCAGAAGAGTCAGAAGGGCTCACATCTGTAAGCGGGCAGCACCTATTGAATTAAGAATTAAATAGGACATGAGAAATAGTTGTTTGTTTTAAATGGAAATATGAGACTGAAAACATAAGGAAGTAAAGTATCTCGCTCTGTGAACAAACATGGCAATATTCAGTCATATCTTCTGCTTCCAAATGAATGGTGAATGAGTGAATGAGTGAATATGAGCTTTTTGAGGGTTGGGGGTTACTAAATATGCCCTTTGAAACTTTTGCTAAGATATGCAGGCACATTTATTAGGCCACATTAAAGATAAACAGGCCATGTTCTTGAGTTCCATGAATAAATCAACTGATCCCAAGGAGGAGCTGTGCCAAAAAGCAGTGATGTCGGTGTCCTCGTTTGTATCAAATGAGGGAATCAGCTTGTACTTGCCAGCTCAAATATGGTTACATACTATGACATGATATAGAAGTTTAAGGCATTTGCAATGTGAACAGCTGCAGAATTTCATAATTGGACTTTTATTCTCTTCTTCAATGCTAACTTCCAGTTGTCAGTGGTGTAAACTGACAATAATAACGATGATAATGTGACATTTTATTGATCTCTGTTACAGTAGAGAAGCTGTTGAATGGTGGCTCCTTACTCACTACATCACCCTCCTGCCCAAAAAGGTAAGGTAAGGCTTTCTATCATAGTCAGGATTCCTATCAAATTCATTGACTATTCAATCATCAAGGTCTTGTTTGGCGAACTTCAAGGACAAAAAAAGTAGACATAACATTAGTCACTGAGGTCTTTTTACTCATGATCTTGTCAATGAGGCATTGATGAATTTAAGGGCTATATCTAAATTGAGTACTTTCGAGGCCATCCATTCATTTTCAAAAACCTTTATTTTATTTTTTCTCAAATCCACTTTCCAAGGATTTTCAAGGACTGTGGGAACTCTGCATGACACCAGTGAAAGGATCCACATGAGCCAACAACAGTGGCATACGAGTTTATCAATGCCTTCAAAATAAAGCATATTTTCACTACGCATTTATTTGAATGCTCCAATCACAAAAGCAGTATGGACTGGACCGACCCGAACAGAGTGACGACTACTTGATAGCGTATTAGTAGAGAGTCAAGGTGACAAATTAATTTGAAGACAGTCAGTTGTATTACAGGCTATTTGAAATAGCTTCCCTTAGGCTCTTTTCTAAAATAATGCTGCAAATCCCTCATCTGCCAACCACAGCAGCTGTGATTATTCAATATTTGTATGATTGCCTCAGCCAGGGAAGCCAATCAGGCAAGCAAACTACAACACCACATACAAAATCCTCTTGCAGCTTCTAGGATTATACAAATGCAAATAAGAGACATTTGTGAGTCTTAAATAGCTGAGTGTTTAAATCTGATCATACTCAAGGCACAAATTGCACAAAATGTGCTGCAACTGTTTACAAAATCAAGCACATTATTTTTATTCAAATGCAGCTTCAGTTTTTTCTCCTTGCATATTCATGATTCAGACTCGGTGCAAACACTTTGAAATAGTGGAGGGAACCATGTTCTGTCATTCCCAAACAAACCTCTATGTGACGCTGTAAGCCTCTCACACACACACACACACACACACACACGCACACATACATACATACGCACTCTGAATCCCCCTCTGCTGTGCTGCTGACAATCTCATCCAAATGCCTCAGTCATCACAGCAGCTTATTAAAGCCTGACAAGCTCCACCAATGCTAATTAAACTGGCAAGACAAAGCATAGAGGCTAAACTGTGAATGCACCAGAGATTTCCAGGCACAAAGACGCAATGGCCCAGAAGTGAAAAGAAATCTAAAGGGGTAAAAGAAATGTTATTTTTCTCTGAGCATTCCCCCCTGATAATTCTCACTTTCCTGCCTACCTTTAATTGCCCATCCCATTTGAGTTATACCTCTGAGACTGTGCACTCAGCCACCGTAATGTTCCAAATGATCTCATATGAAAACCAATAAAAGGGCTTTAAGGAAACTGCGCAATCACTCTTTTCAAGCACTTTGTGTCAATTTCACTAATACCTGAACTCTGAAATGGAGCCCCATCCAAATTGAGATTTTCAGGAATGCAATGTCTCCCGGCCCTCTTTCATTTCACGTCCCAAAACGTTTACTGGTTCCACATTCTGTGTCTACATTGAAGTTTCTGCTCACTGGCTGCACAAATCCTTAAAGAAACTTGCTCCTGAAGAATGTGACACAACAGACAGAATATGGACAAAATGCTTGGGGCCCTCCACTCTGATCCAGCCATGATAATAATAATAATCCTTAAACCGACAGCGTGTCAAAGTAACACAGCCACTCAGCTGCTGATGAGAACAAGTCTAGCGGCCTTTAAGTGTCTCCCACCCACTCAGTGCTGCTGGTGACTAATGCCACCTATGGTCGAAACTGCAAGTTCTGGCTGCCAAGTGGAGCCGTGCGTGTCACCAGCAGCAGCACTCAGCCTTCCCAGCACATCAAACTTTTAGCTAAGGTGACGTCGGGAAACCTGTCATGTCTCGAAAGCTATGTTCACACCGCAGCTGAAAGTGTCGCAATTCTGTTTCTTTCCCCTCATATGTAACATAGATCTAATGTTTTCAGTGTGAATAGCAAAAATCAGCATGGAGTTGCACATGTAGTACAAAGGCATGCGACTTATGATTTGCATTTGAATGCTCAACTCAACCATAAGTGAGTCTTACGTCATTCGCCTGAGACGATCTACACCCACAGCAGCTTGAACCAGAGTTAGCATGGAGGACAAAGAGACACGACAATGGACAGAAGGACAAATAACAACTTGGTTGATATTTTTAGAGCTGCGTCAATTCAGTCAAAACCATACCCTTGTTTCAAACTTGTATTTAGTGAACACTTATGTTTGAAAAAAGCATGAGAAACGGAGGTTCAAAAACGGAGGTGACGTCTTTCGTTATTGTTACTCTGCACATGCGTCTCTTTTCAACAGTGCTGTCAATTCATATCAATAAGGGTTACATCCTAGAATAAATATTAAACAAATTCAGATATGAACAGCAATTAGGAATTGAGCATGAAGGCCCGCAGTATGAAGATAGCCTGGGAGCACTCGGACCATTAGAGGCCTCCTTGATTTACTGGATCCAATCATCATTATCATCATCTTCATCTTCATCCCCCCCCCCCCTTCCTCTTATCTATTGTTTACCCCATCCCACTCGTTTCCTTGCTCTTCCTCTGGGTTTTCTTGTTCCTTCTCTTCCTCATCCTCCTCTTTGTTTTCTTCCTCCTCATCATCATCATCCTCTTATGCACGCCCAGATGGAAATCATCCAGCCATCAAATCCCAGCGGTCACTCCAATCCGACCACAGAATCTATCAGCGGAAACAAACAGCTGATGCCAGAATCTGTACACAATTATTAGCTCAGGACACTTCATTCCACTTACATATGTATATGTATTTGTTGAGTTTCATTCCACTTACGTATGCGTATGTATTTTTTGAGTTTGGTTCCAAAATGAGATATCTAACATTTGAAAAAAACAAGTGTCACCTACATTTATAAAATTATCGTTATTATGAAATCTAAAAAATTCTAAGGGATACCTGATAGCACTTTTATTGACTGGAAAAACTGTGATTTTCTATAAACATATTTGACGGTTTTCATGTTTTAACTGAAAGATTACATGCTCCTCTGTGGGTTGAGAAAATTCTATAACCCTTGGGTTTACGAAACCTTTTCAAAACCAATTAGATAAACTCAAAAAGGCAGGGTGGTCAAGCTAAAAACAAGGCTGTGTCTTTCGTAGCTCCGGGAAAGTTGACATTTTGGAGATACGAGGTTTTCAGCGGCGCGAGCGAGCGATCTATAACTTAGACAGCCCAACATGCCGCGGTGCTGGGTCAATATTCAAAGCACCACCATTTAACTCACAAGGAGGAGTTAGAGTTGATTTAATGTCCAATTAACACCGCTCATTTTATCTGCATCACTCCCATCAGCATCCTGCGTTGATGAGAGAGACACAAAAAAAACAAAACAAGATTATACACGGCCAGGGAAGATAGATGGAACCAATTTTCTCCCCTCCTGCTTGTTCCGTTTTCAATCAGCCGTCGGCACGCATAAAAGTGTTTGGTTGCTCGCTGCTATTTCTGACGTTGACTGATAGCTGGCCCCTTCCCCCGGCTGCCAGACAGAAACATAA